>NC_089740.1:13615384-13919551 GCF_035083965.1 Branchiostoma lanceolatum
TAATTCCATCAAACGCCAAACCCTGACAACAAAGGAATGCCCTGGTTGTGCCCCCAATTTAGGAGGGGGGACCCTCGCTCTATTCTTCTCTACCGTGACATCATCCCTGCGCCCTTTCAGCGCAACAGTTGGCGACGTGATTTGCCCCTTTTGGATCTGGCGGATACCCGGCGCACGTTAAATACAGGGTTTTGACGCCCTCTGAAAGCCGTAGCCCCTTTGCTACCAAATTGCCTGCAGTGAAGCTTTGCCCCGACTACCCCCATACAAAGTGGCGATTGTAAACGTGACCAAACACCATGTAGAAGCCTGGCACAAAGGATGTATTTGCAGTGCCCCGACTGGCTTGTATCCCCAGTCAAGGACACAACTTCTAACTACATAAACCATTCTCCCAACCAGGCTGTCTCCAGGACCCTTCCTTCCGTCCCAGGACAGAAATTTGCTTCTTTGGATGGGAAAAAAATTTAACCCCAAAAATATCAATTTCATGAGATAAAACTGATGAAAATGTCTTTTTTCAAGCTTAAAATGACAGATTCAACAATGAAAATGTTAAAAAACGGCACCAAAACAATGAGTGGGACAGCTCTGCCCCCAACTACTAGACACTCACACACGCGCACACAGAGAAACCTGGATACAATAACTGGAACCATGTGTAAAGTTACACCATTTTCATTTTTTTCGTTCTCAATTTCAGACATTTTTAGCAAAACAGTTTGTTCAAGTCAAGACAAAAAAACAGAAGGCTAGGAGGAAAAATTGAATTTGACTACATTCACTCCCTGATACATCGTTCCCCTAAGATTTTTTTCGAAGTGTGAGAACCGACAAATAAAACTAGTAATAGTATGGCCTAAGCGAGTGACAACAACAGTTCCCAACAGACTGGGAGGCAGTTCCTCCCAGGTTTGGAAGAAAACTCCCCCAGGCAGTGTTCCTGGCCCATTACACCACCACCACAATAGCGGGGTCAAGAGGTCGGGGCGTAGACACTGCCACGGGAAATCGTTAGGAGGAGACAGAGCAGTTGACTCTGCCAGGAGCACGATAGCATCGCCGTGGTAACGATAGCATCGTTTTTTTGTCGCCAGTATTGTCGGCGCACAACAGGATGCCAGATATTTCTGACAGTTGTCCCTTGATAAGAAACACTGGTAACTGCGAACTATGACACACACGCCAGTTGTTTTATCGCAAAGTTGCCATAATTGTAGCTTGTCGTACACGATTTTTAAAAGTTAGAATACAAAACAAGGCGAAATCACTGGTAACCGCGAACTATGACACCGACGGCAGTTGTTATATCGCAAAGTTGTCTGTGATTTCCATAATTGTGGCTTCTTGGAGGTAGGAATACAAAATAAGCCAAAATTTTCATGAATGCATGGCTAGAAACACCCACCTGTGACTGTAGTCTGCAGAAAGATTTTCTAGATTGCAGGAAAACTTGCAAGTTTGCAGTGTAAAATATTTCAAGCTCGTTATTATCATGAATCACAGTGAGTTTGTTAATCAACACGTTATTAAGGCTTGTGTTGAGGTAGAGTAAGAAGAAAGCCTTGGGTATTTGCAGAAATTTTCTCGAAAATACAGCTTAATTCTCTGACAATTTGCATTATCAAAGCAAAGAGGAAAAAACAATCATTTGAGCTAGACCCTTGTGAATGGCAGAGTTGAAATCCACAAGAAGTTGTTTAAGGTGACATTTTCTGGAAAGTTTTTTGTTTTTGTTTAAACCAGACTGCGAAATAAACTGCTTATTTCATATTCCCAAGGCCGAAAGGTCCCCACAGAATGTGGAAGAAAAATACAATCATCATAAAAACAGGCCAAACAACTGCAAGGGTTTTAAGAAAGACATTTGGGAAGTGAAAACTGCTCTCTTAAGACGTTTGTCGGCGCGAGACACTCTCTCCAAGCCCTTTATCATCGTATCAAAGCTCTCAACAGTTTCAACCCTGGCGCCAATGCGCTCCTATGATCTATCCCCCAATTTTCACAAATGTTCCCCGGAACAATCAGTAAAACAGTTGGCTAACGCCTCCGCGTTTCTGCGCTATTTTGGAAATATGAGGGGTCAACTAAGGAAATACACAATGTAGATGTAAAAATAGATAAAGAATGTATTTCCCATTCTTCTATATGGTGAATTTGGGGACAAATATAACGATCTAAATCCAATATTACAACAGTATAGATGGTTACAGCGTTTCAAAAGGGGGCTACCAACCTGTTTAGACAGCCAAATTAATGTGAGGCAACTGGATTTAATTCAAGGCAACCTAATTATACATTTTTTGTGTTGCACTGTTGAATATTCGTAGTTACTAGGAAGATTTTAGAAACATACTCAGAAAAATCTGATTGGAAGATTTAGGGATGGAGTTGAAGACAAGGTCTGGTTGCTCAATTAGACTTGGTAGTCTTTTTCAAACACTGAAATCTAAGAAGTTCACTAAAGCATGAAATTATAGAGTTTCGCCCAGAGCAGTGGCATCATCACTTCTTTCAATCACAAAAATTGCTAAAATGAAAGATTTAACAATGAAAATTAACAACATGGGCTACCATCACCAAACATTCACTGGGACAAAAAAAGTTTAAGATTTAAAATCTTTGATTTGAGATCTTAAATAAAACTGGAAACAGCCTTGCAACCACTACAAGCTTTACTTGAACTCTTTCTTGTCCCAATAACTAGACAAGAGGACGGACAATCTACCGATAGAGCCTCCTCCAAAGGATAGGATTGTCGGGATCAGGGGACTTTCCTCCCAAGTTATGAAAACACGCAAGCCCAATTTCGCCCTGAGCGTTGGGCATTGTTCTCTGGACACCTCGGTAATGACTTACTGACTCCGAACGCTGGTTCCGCCACGCAGCTTTGACAAGAGACCAGGCGAGGTGAAATTGAACCATTCCACACAATTAAGCTAATGCCTCGCTAGGCATTCCTTTCTGCTAACTGTACAGACTTGTAGAAGTACCAACCAACCAACAAGTCTGTGCCTTATACTAGTATGTACTAGCATATAAAGAAGAACGAACAGTGACTACTACAAGTTGTATCTATCCAAGTTCTTAATACAAATTTTGGGTAGCCTACCTGCTACCTTCTTCACTAATCCTTAGGGTTTGTCAATCAATCAATCAATCAACCAACCAACCAGTTAGTACCTTATATGTACTAGTACATAGGAAAGAGGAACAAACAGCTTCTTCTACAAGTTGTATCTAACCAAGTTCTTCTTACCTATCAATGTTTGTGTCAGCTACCTTTTTTCCGGATTTGTAGTCAATCAATCAATCAATCAATCTGTAACTAATACTAGCTAGCACAATAAAGAAAAAGTAGAAACCAACAATATAGTTACTGCTTAGGATATGCAATAGACACAAGGTCTTTCCCTTCATACTACTGTAGTTCTACCTTGCTAGGATTCATAGACCAATTTTTCTTCAAAAGACCACTTCCTTGGTCTAAGAACAAACCGTCAAATCTTGTCACTTCGATCTTCAACAGTCCCCTGCCGTGGCAAGAGTCAAGGGCGATGATATTAAGTAATTAAGCTTCAATACCGTCTCCGTGACCTCTTCCGATAATATCAGCCCCGATACGTTAAGTCCCTGTCCCGCATCCGTAAGTAGATTATCTCAAAGACATGTCTGACGATCGTCTCTGGAAAACGCAATAAGACTTCTGCTAGCGCCATGCCCGGATGGAGTAGTGTACATGATAAGACTGGAATTCACATCAATTGTCCCCGTCCACTGTCGCAATTTCCTAGCACTTATCGATCTTTCTGCACCCAAATTTTGACCATATGATATAACTTGCAATGTTTGCAAGATGCATAAAAGATATCTAATAACTATAGGGCCCTCTTTACTCCCTTTAGATTATGACTACATAAATCTCTGGCATAAGGCAAGAAAACAGTTGAGCAAGGCTTAGGGATAGTTATACCAGCTTAATCATTGATAGAAATGGGTAAGTATACACAGCAGTAAGACACTGTTTTAAGGTTGGTAACCCCGTCTGTCCAAAAAATCTGAAGTTTACGACATGAAACTGATAAAAAATTTACAAATGACAGATTTAACAACAAAAAATTATCAAACTTGCTTTAGAAAATATCCCAAACAATAAGAGGACAGCAAAAAATGTCGAAGCTGCTTTAGAAACAAAACTTGAGCTACCCAAACAGGCTGGCAAGTTCTATTTCAAACCCTGAAAGTATGATCTAAAGGTGTTGGCCTGTGCCCCCCTCCCCCAAAGTAGAAGTGAGACCAGATGTGGCTGGTACTCAGAACTTTGGGCCTTGTGTAAGCACTGGAGCTGCCAAAGGTCAGAGGACAAGAACATGTTTCATTTGTACCCACATGGGAAGGGGATGAACTTTTCACTCCAGAACTTTACAAGACTTCAGTCGCGTCTTGGAAGACATACAAGTTATACTGCTATTCCTTGTTGCCTTTTAGTCAGTTAAGACACCTTTTTTTCACTCCAGAACATCACAAGACTTTTGAAAAACATGTTTCATTTGTAACCACATGTAAAGAGGATGAACTTTTCAACTTCACAAGACTTCTGGAAGACGTGCAAGTTCTACTGTTTATCCTTGGTGCCTTTTGGTCAGTTAAGACAATTTTTTCACTCCAGAACTTCAGAAGACTTCTGGAAAACATTCAAGTTCTACTACTATTCCATGTTGCCTTTTTAAGAAACTTTTTTTCACTCCAGAACTTTACAAGACATCAGTTGCATCTGGTTACAGAATTAGGCAGTAGGGAGAACCAAAATATCCCATTAGAACGGCCCTAATAGTATCAAATTAAGGATCTATTTTCCTTTCCACTCACAGTAAGAAAACGGACTTCCTAACTTTTCTGGGTCATATCCGGCTAACCCTGCTCAAACAAAAGACGACCAAAACATAACAGAACACACTATTTATGAGCAGAGAAAGGCTGCAAATTCCTGAGGTTTTCCTCGGAGTCTAAACTCCCACGAAAGATCACACTGCTCCCAAACCGCAAGCTTTTAGCTGGAAATTCCACCGTAACCACTGCGCCTTTGTTACTGTTATGTTATACAAACTTCCGTGAAATTTGGCGGGGCGATAGTTGACGAGACTGGAAGGTTATTCCGGGATACAGACAATGTCCATGTTAGAACAACAAACCTCGGGGACTTCCTTTGGTTTTGTGAGTTTCCAACTTTGAGTGACTGCTTCCTTTTTTTCAAGAAATCTGTAACTTTATACAAAAAACAGTCAAACTTGACATTTGAATAAGATCTATGTTTCAATTTGTAGCTACAGTAGAACATCAAAAAGAAATAAAATCCCCTTAATATCATAACTTACATCATAATTGTATGATGACCATAACTACATGTAGTACAAAAGTTTCACATGCGAACACTGAGACAAAAGTTGAATTTGACTATATACACTCCCTGAAACAAAATACAGACTTTCTCCTCTTCTCTTGTTTTCATGTCGATCTTCCAGTTCTGTATTCTTCTATCTGTACGAAAACTACCAAACTAACTTCATTTTTCTATGACTTGCACAAAAGAAAGGCAATTTTTTCCTGTGGGCTCCAAACTTCCTACCCTGGGCCCCTGCCTCAGTCTTCAGTCTCCCCTGTTGTCTAGCCAGCAGTCCGCTGGTTATGATCAACACAATTTATCCTGACAGTGGGTGTGAGGAACACTGGGCAGGCATCGCGCGGAGAGTCTCTCCAGCCTTCACCGTCTCCCCACAGTCCACACAAACTTCCTCTGTTCCTAGAAACACCTTTCACACGCCTTGACGCAAAGTCTAGTGACAAGAAGTTATCTGCAGAAGTTGTGACCCTACTAGCGACCAGACTAACTACCGGGTACGCCAGCTATAGGGTGAATATTTGCCAGGGTTTCATTTGCAGACTCCTACGCGGGCGAAATGTGATCTTCACCGTGGACTGACTCTACTGGCTAATTACTCCTTTTTCTGACGAATACTACGATCCATACCCCCGTAGGAAGGCCTGGTGGAGGCTAGAGCCTGACCTGGCCAGTGGAATCCAGGGTTGCGCTGAAGGCAGCAGCTGACAAGTTACATTACCCCCAGTGTTTATCTAGCCACTGTTAGAGAAATTCCAAGGGGCTGCTCAGTTGGCCCTCAGCTCGGAAGTGACATCATCGCGTCTCTTACAGTTATAAACATTAACGGGAGAAAATACTGTCCCCAGAGGAAAATACCAGGCAAAGAAAATCTCTCTCTCTCTATCCATTTTAACATCTTTTATTCCCCATCATATGGGGGATGGATTTTTTTCACTCAGATCAATGCTCAATAATTATATTACCAACTGTTCCTGTATAAAATGCTGGACACTGCAAAATAACATCCTCTCTTCCACAATGACTAAAGACTTTCTACAGAAAAAATATTATCAAAATTCAAATTCCAAAAATCTAGTTCCTAATTTTTCCACACAGTTGGCTCAATGCATGTACAGTGGTACCTTAACCTAATGATTGATCTTTCTGCTGAAAGGGGGCAAGTGCAAAGGCATGCCGGGCTTGTGTAGCACTTTTCAGTCTGCAGGTTAAAGGTTAGGGGTCAAACAAACATAACACCCGCTTGTGAATGGACTGGTTTGTTCTGGGGGTGACCCGCCATTTTTCCAGCATGCCTGAAATCCAACGCCACTTGATTGACACCACTCAATCAACCTGACCGCTCTTTCAGACAATTTCTTGAAGGAAAGGGGTGTAGACTTTCTTAGGAAAGCACAGGGTGGCCCACTGTCTTAAGAATTTCATTAAGGAAGCATATCAAATCCTGGTACCACCTAAGATGCTGAACGAATGCTAATATCAATGCTTATAAAATGGCATTACTGTACGTACATACTCTTAAATAGTTTGTAGCCTATATATACATGAAACTAGTACTGTTTTTACAATATATATTAAGCTTTAATGTGATGCTACATTCTCGTTTATATAGCTATGTATACTTACATTGTATTCAGTACGATGTACAGTTGCAGCATTGTCCTAAATACACAATCGTTGAATCATCAATAAAATAAAGCAGTTGACTTTGCTGTATTGCCAGAAATCGCTGTACTATTTTCTCCTTTAAGTGTTCATTCTTCATATACGGATATTAATGCTTCGGTATGATATAGACATATGCTCATACGCACCCAAACATACCTCTACACACGGTCACGCATCTATCATAACCTTCCAACACTCAGTTGTTGATGCCAAACCGATTCGTTTCACACTGAGGGTTGTGAGTGAACAATTCTCATTCACCGTTTAATACCCTGAACAATGGGAGATTACCCGACAATTGTACCGGTACTGACAACATCGTTACCTCCCATTCAGGATTTAATCCCTTCCAGTCCTCCACTATCACAAGGTCTATTATTCAAAGTGTTGCACTGTGAATAATATAACGGCTGTTACATGACTTGACAGTGCAGCAATAGGGGAATACACTAATAAAAGGTAAGGGTAGTCCCATAGCCTTTTTGAGGCCGTAGGGGCAGTGGGTTGTTATCCACTGTGTCTAGGGCACGGTATTGGAAGGCAGAGCCAAACCCTCTCCTTCCACATCCTTTTACATGTACCTCCCCAACCAAAGTCAGGTGCCCATTTTACACCTGGATGGAGTGGGGAAAGCAGTGTAAGGTGTCTTTGCCAAGGACAACATCTAGCCGGGATTTAGAATGTGACCTTTATCATGAAAATCTCTGAACGCAGACATTTGCGTCTTCTTCAGTCTACAAGGGGCTTGACATTTTGTATGCATGGTGGCAAAACAATGTGGCATCGAAGAGAATGTATCAAGGCAGACATGTACGTACCCTCCTCTGACTACAAGGAGATTTGTATGCACTAGATGCCAAACAATACCCAAGAGAACAGCAAAGACATAAAACGGTATACTGCCACGTGAAATGCAAATCCGGGCTTTCTCCCATCCCAGGTTTACGAGAAACCCTAACCCCTGAGTATCACTGTATATCTCCCAAGCTGCTTTGCTTCTGCATAATGTTCTGTTCGCAGCAAGGTCACGCATCTTGACCTTGGGGGAGAATGCTGTGCAGTGTTGTGTGTTGTTCTGGAAGGAACAAGCTATGAATACCAAAAAGATAATTCCTTTACAAGTCTGATCACAAATGTGTATAAGTTGAGTGGTAAGCTTTCTGTCAAATCATCGTAATAAAGGCTTATGGAATTCATTTTTATGTAGATCCAAAAATTTGGCTCTGTGTTGTCGTTTTCCAAGGCACAAGCTCAGCATACGAACGAGATCATTCCTTTACAAGTCTGATTACTAATGTGTACGAGTTTAGTGTCCTATCAGTTTGATAAGCTTACTGTCAAATCATGGGAATAAAAGCTTATGTAATACATTTTGCAGAAATTCATCATGGCTTACCATAATGCCGGAAAGAATTTGTAAATTGTATTCATTTTTCTAGCTAAAATAAATGGAACATTTTATGAAGTTCAAACTGTTTTGATACAAATTGCAACATCATCATTAAAAAAAACAGAGCAATTTGGGAACTCAACATGCATCGTTTGCATTCGCTAATGTCGCCTGTGACGCGTTCTTATTCGCTTTTTACAACTCTCACGAGGGTCCTAACACACAGCATGTAGCAATTCTAAGTGTAGCAACAACTCATATCTGTTACAACTGCATCGGCGCCGAAGGCTACAAAAGTGCTGGGCTACACAACACTAAGATATATGAATTACAAATATAGCAAAGCTGGGGCTACCAGTTAGATCCTACTTTTGACAAGAAAATAACGTTTTTTATGCTTGCTTCACCATTGGTTAATGTTTATCTTGAGTGCATCAAAAGCCTTCATTGACGAAAATTCAGACTCTAGATATACTGTTGATACCCTGAGCGTATCTATGCATCTTTCAAAAAGCAGTAATTTAACCAAAAGTGCCATTTGAGCCCCCGCATAAATCAAGTATTCCGCAAACGTCGCATAATAACATAATTCTTATAGATAAGTAATGCCTACGACAGTTCTTTTAGTCTGTATGAGGGCAACAAATTATGGGTAATGTTGTTATCCGCGTCTCTCGTGGCACAGTAATAGAATTTGGTTGTCGAATATTATTACTGCGGTCGACTGACATTCCTAAATACACACCGGATGATTTCAACCTTTGAGTCTTTCCTGCTACTGTGTTTTATACATAATAAGTTGCTCTGAAATGCAAACTTTAGAGGACAACCTTTGACGATTAAAATTAGGTGTTCCTTGCAGCAGCTTACATGTAAACTTCTTTTTTTCGACAGGATCTAAAATGCAATTGTGCAAGTTTGTGAACAAACACCTTCCCAGTACATGGACTAGTGCAGATTACATGCAGGTAGACATCAGAAATACCTGCACAGCTTTAATTCTACCTGCACTAACCTGTATACACAGGTAGCATTTCAAGCCCTGTATACATATTTATATATATTATGTATAGAATATTTTCTGTAACATTGTTGTGAGATTCTTCGAGGAATATGACACTCTCTGAAATGCATAGTTATGATGCTGTAAGAGTAACATACATGTACGCTCTTCAATATAGATCCGAGCACCAAAATACACAAAGGAAACAAATATCAACCTTAAATATATGTAGAATCTTTCCTGTAGCATTGTCGTCACATTATTCCACAGAATATGACACACAGAAACACATACTTTTGGGACAACCTAAGCTGATGGTATATCATAAACTCCTTTTAGAAGATCAGGGTGCCATCATGCGTTGGGAAATTGTTCACACCAACCATTAGTATATACAGCCATACTATATATAATATACAGAATATTGAGAATAACATTGTCTTCAACACAGAATATAACTCTATGAACATATCTTTTCGGGGACGGCCCAGTATCATATGGTGCTCCACAAATATCAGGGTCCCATCATGGTTTAGAAAATTGTTGACATCAACGTATGCAGAATAACATTGTCTTCAACACAGAACATAACTCCCAGAAACATTTATTTCCAGGGACAGCCTAGTATCATCACTACTCCATAAACATCAGGGTCCCATCATGGGTTGGGAAATTGTTGACATCAACCTTAAGAATATATAGGATAACATTGTCTTCAACACAGAATATAACATTTATTTCCAGGGCAGCACTACTCAATAAACATCAGGGTGCCATCATGGGTTAGAAAATTGTTACTCTTCGCTAGAAATTCCATCCCTGCCTGTCATTTCGATCACTTTTGGGGCGGTCGGGTCAGAGACGGGGCGAGAGGTGCTGTCTGAGCAGGGCACTCCATATTCATCACTGAATGGAATCAGGGAATTCAGGGCAACGCTCAGAACTCATGCCTGCCGCCTGTAATTATCAAAATCCTATTAATTGCATTTTGGAGAACAGGCGATTGCTTGAAAGCTTAAAATTGTCGTCAATTCTAATAACTAAAATAAGTAGATTGTCTGACGGTAGTAGGATCATAACTCTGAAATTCAGTCCTTTGAACATGTTCAAAATATTCAACTAGAAATTAGAATTGCCCCAAATAAATGGACAGAAGAACTTTAGAAATTTGAAAAATAATACAATATTTGTTGCATGTAAAGGAAAGAATTTATCTGCCAACTATCAAACAATTACTAACCTAATGAAACTATTCACTAACTTACACCTACACAGAAAACAAGTATCTACCTATCTTGAAAAATGATGTTAAATTTAGGTATCATATCATCACAGTATCAAAACAACAAAAGGAACCTGTTAAAATTCCTTCCAAATCCCCAAGGTCAACTTATTTCCGATAAAACTGGTCAATTTGCATTTCAAAACATTGCCATTATTTCCACCCGAATCCCTTCTCTTTAACAGCCCCTAATTCACTCCGTTGTTTTACAAGTCTTTCCCTGAAGGAAACGCGTCCACAGGTTTATCGCACTATAATATAAGGATTATCGACAGAAGAACGACAAAAGAACGCTTTCTCACTTCAGTCGCCATCTGGGAACAGATCGTTCGCCCACTAGGGCTCATGTCAATACTCTTAGCAACGTCTATCTTTCAATTTTAACAACTTAGAAAATATGTAATACCCTACTAAATCGTACTCCACTAAGGAATCGTTCGCCGACTAGGACTCTTGTCAATACTCTTAGCAACCTCTATCTTTCAATTTTTAACAACTTTGAAAATATGTGATACCCTACTAAATCGTACCCTACTAAGGAATGCACAGTATAGCACTTGTAAGATGTTTATATAGTGCAGATTCACTTCAAATAGAGTTAAAATACTAAGGTATTTGGAATCGAGCCAACTCAACTTGGCTGTATATAACCTGCACATCAGTTCGTTTACAACACTGAATTTTTATTGTAATGAGTATCAATTAAGTCTAGGTGGAAATATAATTCCATAAAGTAGCAATTATCAAAACATGAAAGGCTTCGAATTATAAATATTGCATTGTGAAAAAGATTTGCGTCAAAATCCAAAGTCCGATGTCTAAGAAATATTACGACTGGAGTTACTTTGCCAACTCCATGCTATTCTAGGCATGAGCCTTGCTTGTTGTCAAACAATTTGAACCAGGGGTCGAAATGCTCGGTTGCCCAGTACAGCGGAATTTTTCATGCCAACTACCAACATACAGGACTACCAACACACTCATTGCATCATCGGCAACTATCTTGGATTGGGACCAATTCCTAGGTTAGTGTAACAAAAGTAAGTCTTATTTCTGGATCCTCCTGGCGAGAAAACTTTGCGTTTAATTTTCGATGTGTAAGATATGATAAGTGTTTGAAATACAGATTCTTCAGGTAACTAGCTTTTGTTTGACACAACAAGGTGATAAATACATATTGAGTGATTGTAAAACTCTTAAATCTGAAACTTGCCTGGCAGGCATTTTGACAGTTATAGCACCATAGCTTTAAATTTGCAAGGTAATAGGATCCCCTTACAACATATGGGTATTATATCATGTAGGTCTACAAAAACATAAAAAATAATAAATATCTCAATCCAGGTTGCTTTAAAAATGTTTTAAAAAAGGACTTCAGACCGAAAAAGTTGGTTCTCAATCAGCAATCTCTAAAGCAATGGCGTTACACCAACTTTATATGTTACAAATCTCTACACCAACTTGTAAATTTTCAAGTTTTAATCCATCAAAATTTTCTTGGTTTGACCTTGTTTCACCTCCCTTGAGTTATAACTTATATGGTTACACCACCATACTCCAAATTTCTGTGGAGCTCTCTTGAGATTCATATTTTCAAGTTTACTTTCATTTAAATTTGCATCTTTTGACCAGTTTCATCCTCCCTAGAGTTATACAGTAACACCGCCGTGCTCTAAATTTCCGCAGAACGTTCCTGAGATTTATATTTCGCAGCTTTCCCCTCCAGCTAACCCTAACCCTGTTCCTAACCCGGCTTCTGCTGAGGGCATGTCACGGACCACCCCTCATCCACCTCTGCAAAGTGCCAACGTGCACTTCCCATTAACAACAAAGCCCTACTTTCGCCTCCGCATGCGTTACACCAGTTGCACGATAGCGCTGCCGCCCCCAATTCATAAACCTTGTGCGCAAAACGGACGCTTTTATCTGCTCGTTCTGCAAAGAAATTCGCCGCTCACATGCGATCTTGAAAGAGATAGGGACCCAACGTGCCGTTTCTTTAACATGTATGTATGCTGGAACACCTCCACGGGGGCAATACAAGACAATCTTGATAAATAGGCACACCGTAGGTTATCTAGATAGGCTGAGCGAGAACTAGTATGCTGCCGCCTTCCTGGTTTAAATCCCGGCCGGCGATTTCGCCATGACTTTGTCCCCCCACGCTGCTGACTGAATTGCTTTTGAAACCGGGTGAGCCGCGTACAAACGATAACCCATCTCTCCATTTTGCACCGAGATCCTGAGTTCAGGAGTCGCATCGCTTCTTGTCAAGAATCTGGCGCAAAGATCGGGCAGATGTCTGCCCCCGCTAGCTCGCCGGTCAATAGTGGAAACGAGTTGCAAACGATTCCGGCCTCGCGTTGCTTTATTGCGAGGTTGTTCGGCCGGGGAAACCTGTGATCTCCAAAAGATTGGCAAATCAGCAGTGACAAGGTAATTGACACAAAATGCAGTTTGGAATCTCGGGGGAGGGGCGGACCTTACGAGTGGATTTTCCCCATTTGTGCAACTAAGTGGTGGCTAAGACGTTCCATTTCAGCTTGCCAAACAACAAAAAGAACGACCTCTTGTCATATGTTTAAGAAATTAAAGTACAGTCAACCAATAATAGTGACCACATCTACATAAAGAGTACCTGGTCATTGATATACAGTGACTCAAACTTGTACAGGTGACCATCTCTACATAAGGACCACCTTGTTATTGAAATACAGTCAAACCTGTACAAGTGACCACCTCTATATAAGGACCACCTGGCCATTATGACCACTTGCTGATGGTCCCTTACATGAATCCTGTCTATAGTGACCACTAGTTTACTTTAACCATTTTCTTCAAATCCGTTGATTATATCTTTGACGGTAACAATCTTGTGGTAGATTCCTCAGAAACATTAAGTTTTAGAGTTCACTACCTTACAAGTGTCCTTATCTAATTCCCTTGTATCCCAGTGTCTTCACAAGTGGTATGTGCTGGCCCTTAACTGTTTAAACAAGATAAATTGCATCTCCGATTGCAAAAAAGATATTGGCCCTCAGCTAACAAACTGCAAGCAAATTGTATATCAAACTGGACATCTCGAATAAGGTGAAGGCATTCCCTGTAAATTACTGTAAAATATTAATGCACAGGGCTTGAAATGCCTTGTTGCTAGTAACAATCTCTTCTCTCTTCTCTCTTTGGCAGTCCAGTCTCCGAAGACTATCTGTGCGCCTCTGGAGTTCTCTTCTGACTTCTGATGTGGCTTGTAACAATGCAAGTTGTAAATTATGGAAAACTCTCTGCAAAAACTCATTCCCTACAAGCTTAAACATTTTTTACCAGCAAAATTGCAAATCTACGGTCAGTGAGTGACTACATGTACATAAGGTCCACCTGGCCAATCTGACCACCTTTAGATAATACTTCCCATCGACACAAGCATTAAGAATCCTGTCTACAGTGACCACCTGTCCACATAGACCAGATTTTAACTCTCCCCTGAGCGGTCTTCTTGGGCAGGTTAGGCTGTATTTCCAGCCTTGTGATCACAAGACGTCGTCTACAGGTGCAGGAGTAGGGCTAGCTTCTTTAAGAAACGAGCTCTGCGCCGTAAATCAAGCCAGTCTTAAGTGTTTGCCGAGGAATGTTCTCCGTATTTATGGCCGTGCCTCTGACGCAGGCTCCAGGTCGTCGAGGGGCCTGCAAGATTTTTGCTGACTGCAAATGGAGTTTTCCTGGAGGCCTGTAGACTGCAGACAAATTACAACGCCAGTTCACCCAGAGAGGCATTAGGGGCTCGTAATTATAACTATTGACAAGAGTCTGCGAAGATATACTCCTAGACGCCACCCCTAATGCCGAGTGCCAATTATACTAGCTCAAGAAGAAGGGGAGCCGACAAGGTAAACTTGTCATCTGGAGAGTTCCTTTGAAAAAGAATATACAAGAGCCTAATAGGGAGATAGGATGGATTTGCAGGGCTATAATATGGGATTGGACAACTTCAGTGCTGCAAGAACAAGGAAAAAGTGATGTCTTGCACTAAAACAAGATTTGAACCATACTGATACAACTTATCTCCTGAACAAAAAGCTTCAAGATTATATTACACTTTCCATGAAAGGAAACTTTTTTTAGTTACTCTCTTCTAGATCTAATACCTAAAAAAAACAATGAAAATATGGTAAAAATGCCCTGAAAACGAGTCACTAAAGCGCAGGGCTGTCTCCAGGACGGAAATTTGCTTCTTGGGACTGACAGAACTTTCACCCCATCCATCCAAAAAATCTGAACTTCATGACACGAAACTGATTCAATTGTATTTCTATCACCTTTAACGGCAGATATAACAATGAAATTAAACAGCATGGGCTCCGAAACAATGAGAGGGACAGAAAGAAAATTTCAAGCTGGAGACAGCCCTGCTACAGGCCAGGGTAATGTCTTGTTTTCAAGCACACTTCTAACAAGCAACCGTGCAAGACAAACGACACGCCGAGGACACATGTCCTTTCCGCCAGATAAAAGCGGCGGCATAATTGAGGACCCATCTTCGCTTCAGGTAGAGTCATGTCCTATCTGCGTTCTACTAGAAACATCAACATACGTCTTCCAACGTACGGAGGTAACTCACAAGAAGCGGTGCCTCGGAGCGGGGGTAAACGTAACGGCGGCAACGCTCGTCTCAGCGCTGCCCCCAACATTATCGAGCGCCCGGTATAACAGCCCTGCTTAACCATGACAAATTGCGTCTACGCTTGAGTTGGAAGGGAAGAAGACAGGGGGTTTGTTTGCCGTTAATATTCGTGAATACAACAGAGACTAAGTAAGGGATGCACACTAGCCATTGTGTTACGAGCACATATAATTGTGTCATAAGCATGTTCTTTTAGTTCATTTAAAGTTTTGACAAGGCTACTTATAAGAGCATATACTAATTGCGACTATGCTTCATTTGGAAGGGAAAAAGACATGTCATTACGTGGTTTGTTTGATGTAAATAGTCGTGAATGCTAGAGTCACAAGACTGGAATCAAAGGGACATGCTCTAACCATTGTCTAACAATGACATATTTTAGTTCATTGAAAGTTTTGACAAGGCTATTTTTAGCAGCATATACAGATTCTGTCCATGCTTGATTTGGAAAGGAAAAAGACTTGTTTGTTGGCTTTGTTTGTTGTTAATGTTACAGACTAAGGGACGCATTCTACCTGTTCTGTTATATAATATGAGCACACAATTTAGTTCATTGAGAGTTTGACAAGGCTACTTATCAGTACTCAATTACTACATAATATATTACTGATAATATTTTCATACTACATTCTATTTGTTACCTTCAAAAGGTCTACCCCTCCCCCTACCTATACACAAACACAAAAATGTAGAAAGATCATTCAATACTTCAACCAATTTTAGATGACATCAAACCACTACAAATTTTTCTACAAGGTAAGTGAACCAGTTTTTGATGATGAGTAATTTGAACTAAATCAGTACGAGGATTTATACCATAGGTGCCATCTATACTAGTTATGTACAGACAGGGCAGGAGAACTGATTGCCCTAGTGTACCCCAACCTCTCCATCTTCCATCAATAAGCCACTCATGCACACGTCCAGAGGCCAGGACTTATTTTTTTCCTTCTGTTACTGTAAATGCAGAAATGTTCACGGTGGTTTTATGTTTACAGTGAACTCTTTACCGCGAACTTAAAACCACCACGAAAAGACGTTCCATTGTGTGACTGTAGAAATGTCTCTCGTATACTCAAATTTAAAACAATGACATTTCCTTGAATATAGCAAATCTTTAGCGATGTCTTTCAGTGCAGCACTGACTCAAGACATAAGACCCATCTCCCTAAAGACACGAACCCTTCTTGAGCGTTCCTCTGACACTTTGGACACAGCCAGTCACCATAATTGAATATATGAGTGGAGGCTCTGGGTCCTCCCCAGGGGCCTGCTGGCATATCCAGCCCCTTTCTGCCCAGTAATTCATCCACCAGTCGGACTAGGCTTCTTGCAAACTCACCATCTTCAACTGACAACCGTTCCATCCTTCACTGTACTTATCCAAGGGAAAAACGTGTGGCGATTCTTTTAGAGTCGGTGGCTTGGAGAATAAGATTAACTGGACATTCCCACTGTATTGGTATTTTCCTGATCAATATTCAGGTCGATTTTCAGGAAATAGCACGTCTATAGAGGAAAAGAATAAAGAATCTGCACCTCTGTCAATATATTTGGTATCACTAAAATGAACATCCCTTAAAATTGGTTGTATTTTTGCCCCAACATACGATCTGGTTGACAATAATCGGATTTATCTTCTAAGAAAAAAGTCCGCTGACAGTTATTATAGACTGATTTGATAAATGACATCCCTTAAGTCCTAACCACAACATCAACATACACAATGCTCCTTCCCCCTAAACCATAACTACAACTTCTGACCAAGTATCTAAAACCCTAGCCTCTTCCAGGCGTCATAGGTCGCTGGAAAAATAATAAAAATCTAGTTAGCCAGCTTGAGAATAGTCGCAAACTGTACTCCCTGGCTGGCTAACTCTGGCATGTTATCTGTCAATTTGGTCGATTTCTACTATTTTTCCAGCGACCCAAGGAGCCTGGTGGAGGCTACTAAACGCCAACTGAGGTGATGAGAGTTGGGTGTAACTTTCCCACACCCCCATGATCCTCGTGGGTTACTCAGTAAAAACTCCTGCCCAGTGGAGTCCCAGTGTCTGCCCTCTCTGACTCCTGAATGCCTACATCCCTCGCTAACTTTCTACTCACAATGAATGAGGGTTAGATAACTTAGAATAGCCTGTATGCCAGACCCCCAATCTAAATCTAAAATATATATTTTAGAGATTGAGGATCTGGCATCCAGGCTAGGGTTGGAATATTTTTGCCACACCAATTGAATTTGTTGCTTTGTTGGTTTATTTTCAAAAATTCGCTTAGCTAAAAAAACGTACTGGAAATAAAGCCTAGGGACTAGGTTTATGTCTTGATGCAAAAAAAGATAAGTCTTCAACCATACTGTAAATCGTACGAAGAAGCTTCAAAACGAGCAAAGATTGTACACACACAAAAATACTGGAAAACGGAAAGTAATCTAAGCAAAGTCTTCCAAAGTCAAAGAAGATGTGAAAGAAAAACAAAAAAAATCTGTTGTTTGGTATACCATGTTCAGTGATTTCTTTTCCGCAGACTTTGTTTACATGTTCCTGTAAACCAACAAGTCAAATTAGAACGGCCCTACACACCCACCCTACCAATAACACAACAGACAACCTTTAGAACTGACGTAAAATCCGTTCCCACCCCAAAACTAACCAGCAAGGCGCTTTCCCCGAAATCCCTGCTCAATCTCATCAATTTCGACAGAAAATTGGCGGCGGCTCAACAATGAGTTGGTCGGAAAGGGGTGTCTCTACACCGGAGACCTCTAGTCTGTAGAATGTTGGCCTATTGTCAAGAGTGCTCCCTTCCACTGATCCCCAAATCCCTGTACTCAAGAATTTCACCTTTAACGTTTCTCAAGAACACAACATGCAGGGAGAGAAGCTGTGGTCTGTTCGCAGAGTTGTGGACAACAACATTCCGTTCGGAAGATTCTCCTACAAAATTGTGGGTTTGGAGGTGCAGTGAAAAACACTGCTTTGTCAATTGTGAAAAGAGATCAGTTCAGTTCACTTTTCCAACAGCATTCTGTTTTGGAAGACTCGTTTCTGTCACGTTGATGTTTTGAGAGTTAAATTAGCGGGTTTGAAAGATTAGGCAAGAAACGTTGTGCTCTTATTCAGAAAATGTAAAGGCTTGAGATTCAAGTTTTCCTTCAAGCCCTATTTTTATCTTGCCCTGGAACTGAATTGGAACTGAAACAGTATGACCCCGTTCACACTCATTTTTTTCAATCGCGATTGAAGTATAATCGCGATTGTTCGATCCGATCGCGATTGAACGCAAAGAAACTTTTGCGTTCACACTGCTTTTCGCAAAGTGGATTAAAGTACGCCGTGATCCGATCGCGATTGAAGCACTATTGAAGCATGCTATCGGCGATCATCTGGTAAATGTTGTTGTTATTGTTGTTGTTGTCCTTGTTTTGTGTCTATTTTTCCGCTAGACATTGTCACTTGGTGCGGTAAATGTCCCTCTTTCGGTGACATTTCCCCAGTTTGGCCTGCACCTCCTCTCTCCCCCAGATTGCGATGAGGACCCTGGTCTCCTCATCGCGCCATCTGCCACCAGCTGAAGTTGCTGACGGAGTTTTATTCTTCTTCTTGGGCATTGTTGACGATGAAAAGTTGTTGTTGTTGTAAGAGAGCGATCTGACGTGCGGCTTGGGTTGTTTTCCCGCGCGATGCGAACTATGACCCCACGTACCCGCATGTATGACCTCCCACCCCCGAAACCAGCCGAAATCTCCGCCGATCGCGAAGGAATGAATCGTAGTTGCATTCACACTCAAAATTTGACAGGATTGGATTGGATCCGATCGCAATTAATCCAATCAAACTACCTCCGGAGGTAGTTACAATCCAATCGCGATTGGATCGTTTTGGATCGTTCCAATCGCGATTGGGAGCGTTCACACTGAAAAAATCAATCGCGATCGGATCGATTCAATCGCGATTATACTTCAATCGCGATTGAAAAAAATGAGTGTGAACGGGGTCTAAGTAACCCATGTGTACTTTGTGTAAATTTGAATAAAAAAAAAGTCTAAATTTGACTTTAAAAATGTCTAATTTTCACTCAAAAATGTCTGAGAAACAAGGAGATGCCAAAAAGAAGTTCCCAGTGAGAAACCCATGTGTACTAACTCAAAAATGTCTAAATTTCACTAAAAAATGTCTAGATTTTACTCTAAAATGTCTAGATTTCACTCAAAATGCCTGAAATTTACTCCAAAATGTCTGGAAACCAAGTAAACAAATTGCAGTGGCCAAAAAGATGCCTGAGTTCCCCCCAGAGGTTCCCAGTGAGAAGCCCATGCAGCCTGATTAGTAGGAAATGTTTTCTGTCTGCGGTTCGGAGCCAGTCAGTCTGCCCAACTAGCCCAACTCATCCAGGGAACTGGCCAGTTCGCCAGATTCACATCTCGGCCTAAACGCTGAGGAGTCCGCCAGTCAGACGTTAATAAAGCCCCGCTTCAAGTTCCGCCTACACTTATTTAGAGGGAAGTATCATCGGCAAAATTAGCTGACCCCTATCAGTTTGAAAACAACAGCCAGGGAAGTTTGTATAATACAGACGCTAACAGAGATTCTACTTTGACTCTTGTGGACCGTTGTGTTCAGTTTCATGTCCTGAAGTTCTGATTTTTTGATGGATGGGGTGAGATTTTTCTCCTTCCCACGAAGGAAATTTCCGTCCCTGGACGGAGAAACAGTCCTGGAGACAGTTCTACTTTACAGTTAAACCCACTCCTAATATCTGAAACCTGAAGAGAGAGGCACAACTTTGCAAAAATTATATCCTAGGCAAACTCCCCCCACAAACATGCTATAAGAACAGTACCCAAGGGAGACCAGGCATGCTAGCAATGGCAGAGTTTCCCCCAAGGCTTGATCCATGCTGGTATAAAGGGAAGGGCCTGGGGCTGATTGCTACTAATGAGGATGGAACTGGTAGGGAAGGAGGAGAAACAAGGTGCCGTTGTCATGGCAACCCGCATTTCACACAACCTCAGATGACCTTGAGTTGAGCAGAAGAACCAATGGGACACCTTGTGGAAAATACAAGCTTCTCTCTCTTCTTGTTCAAGTAATCTTTGACTAAATGTTCTTAAGATAGTGTAACATCAAGCTTCCTGGATTGAGAAGTCATGTGTTCGATTCTCCGGCTATTCAAACAGTCCTTGAGTTACTAGATATGTACATATAGGGGTTGTGCAGTCTTTTATAGAGTACATAGAGTACTCAGTTGTTGCCACAGTATGCATGAAGGACATAGGTTACTTATTTACCACATTCCTATACTGCAAAAAACTGCAGCTAGCATTTGTCTTCAGATTTAATCCTACAAAAAAGACAAAACTTGCAAACGCTTTCTGAAATAGATCTACTTGGAAACTACAGCTAGTATTTGATTGCAAAGGGATTCAGAAGAAGAAAAATTGTCATCTTTTTCTACAATGGAGGTTACTGACCTACAGTTCCCCTCAACCTAGCAAAATGGTCACATAGGTAACTTATTCATCCTGTACATCACACTAATAAGAAAAACATGGCTAGTATCACTATTAGTCTGAAAGTAGCCCTTGAAGGACAAAACTGCACCCTCAGAACTACCAATTTTCAAATCTAGGTAAATTTACTTACATTTAACAAAATTTGCTTGTTTTGTCAATTTGTGCGAATTCCCACCCTCCCCAGACTTAACATCTACTAACATAATTCCACTGTCCAGGGTACATAATTCTGTCACCCTGAAAAGATATATCCAAACAGATCTCCAACCCGACGTCCCCCAGTATAATGCACTCCAGTATATCTGGACCATGCATACTTGGGATGTGCTGCACTAGAGATCTCTCAAACCCACGGTTTTTCAAAATGGCAGATCTATGTAACCTTGTGGATTAATGTTAGTGGAGGTAACACCTAGAGTTCTGAACTTTTAGAAAGGGTCCTGGAAATAAAACGAAACTTGCAAACACTTTCCAACACGCAGCTCTTCACCCCAGAGTTCTGTCCAACGGAACAAAAGCCTGAGGTCAGTGTACATTGTGCCTCGGGCGATGCTTTCTCCACCGGCACAAAAACAAACAAGACGGTTGAATTCGCCCCTTTTCAACCTCCGTTTGACCTACTTAAAGCGTCTCTCCTTGAAAAATGGAAGCTTCTTTGAGATACTATAATTAGCACAAAGTGCATTTAACTTGTCTTGTACTGTTTTAATTATCTAAAAAATGAAACTACAGCTTGGAAAATTCCCTTTCCACCCGCACTAGACCTGAGAAAGGAATATTTGTGTTCCTACAATAAAGTTAGTTTGACCTCCGCCCTCTGGAGACCAAATTGACAGGTATGTAGACCCAGAACCAGTCTCAGCCTCCCTGCCTTTTCTTCCACAAATAAATAAAACTCTGGATAAACCACGCCAAGACAGAACGCAAGGAAAGACACATTCTTTTTGCACAAGAAGTTACTTACATATTTCTACCAATTCAGGTATTCAAGATAGGGACACCATTCTTTGTTAGTCACCTTTCCCATGAAATAACAACACGTGTTTCTTCATTACAAAATGTACCTTGTTCCTTGCAATTTGAATTAGCCTTCAGGTAAGAACTTGAATTAAACTTCCTCGTAACTAGAGGAAGATTGAAAACATCTCTGTCCTAAACAGACAACAATTTTCTTTAACTTAAGACTCTATAATCTTAAATCATGGCAAACTGTCAATCAAAATAACCTCGGCTTGTGTTAGCATGCCAAACATGTGCTGGAATCTCAGGGAAAATATGTTTTTCTGACAACCACAAAACACTCTTCTACAAAGGTCCACAGTCAAAAATTAGGTGCACATGCACCCACTATTTCGAGCCCTGTATGGCCTACAAAGCATATCAAGGTGCACCGGTGCACCCACAGTAAAAATTTAGGTGCACAGCTCAAATTTTGGGTGTACAAAAGTGTAAATGGACCCAGTATTTCAAGCCCTTACAAAACCCTCTTCCACAAACTTGCCTCAATTCTGCAGGCTTCCTCTGCGAGCTACCACTTTTGAGGCACTTGACATTCCAGAGCCTTTTCCACTCCACCAGTTTTGACAAATGTAAATGACAATAGTGCTACGGGAAGAGAGATGGCATATTTGGGCACGCAGGCGGCGAAAACCTGCCACAGCACGTGTAACAACACCTTAAATGCCTGGAAGCGGTTCTGATAATTCGGTTAGGTCGGGATTGATCGAGCAATCCCGGTGATTGAGTTCTCTCTTACAACTAGAGCTACGGAAGTCTGCCAAGGCATTTGTAATATAGTCTTCGAGGAGCAAGTTCGATGAGAATGAAAACCTCCTTGTTAGAACTGGAGCTAAGGAAGTTTGCCAAGACATTTATAATACAGTTTAAAAGGAGCAAATCCTTAACTCCTTCAAATGAGCGCTACACGACTAAGAAAACTGGCTGAAAATCTCATTCTTACACTAAAGCTAAGGAATTCTGCTAAGACATTTATAATACAATTTAATTGGAGCAATTTCTAAACTTAAGTTCCTCACGAGAGCTATGCATATCCAAGAAAGCTGGATGAAAATCTCCTACTTCTTACAATTAGACCAAAGGAATTCTGCTAAGACATTTATAATTCAGTCTTTGAGGAGCAATTCTGATGACAATTCTTTAGCAATAATTCCTTCCGAATCCGAGAGCCACAAATCCAAGAAAACTGGCTAAAGATCTCCTTGTAACAAATAAAGCAACAGCATTTTGTTAAGACTTCTTGAAGGAACATAGCTGACTACCCCACATGGGCTAAAAATCCAAGAAAACTATCTGAAATCTTTCCAACTATACTTCACATCACTCTAGAAATAATCTTTGTCAGGCAAGAAACTATACTTCAAATCACTGTTAGAAATAATGTTTGGCAGGCTGGGAGTAAAATCTTGCAATGGCTGCTTGACACAAGCAGTGGTTGTTGGCACAGTGTTGTAAAATGTTGGACAGTTGGTTGGTATGTTGTGTGTGTGTTATATGTGTCCGTGGTGGGGTACAGACCACAATGTTAGTTCTAGCACTGGTCGTTTGAACTCAAACGAAAGACACTTCTTATCCTTAGTCTAACAATTACTGTAGGCGAATCATGTATATGACTGTGTACGATAAAAATAAAGACACTGTAATACGGTGGAAGCAAGCTGTTCCAAATGGGTTTAAATTCATTGTATATTCAGTACCAAGCTGTCTGTAAGGCTTCCAAAACTATACCCTTACATTTCAAGAAATCACTTTCTACCTATTTGCTTGTAGGGACTATCCAACATACCATGACAAAGAAAATGAAGAAGAATCTTACAGGATAAGGTGCAAAGCTGGGGTCACCACCTAAATGATGATCTCCTTTGGACTAGAGTAAAAAACTTAATTATGTAGAACTCCTTCCAAGAAACAATTGTAAAAACTTAGACAACAACCCAGCTCAACCCAAACCTGACTTACAAGATATCGTAGAACAGCGAGAGATACCAGATATATATATCTTAGTAAAGACCAAAATACTACGTCTACAGCCTAAAAAACTATTTTGGAAACTTCACCACTGACTTGAAGCATGTGTAACTTCGAGAAAAGCTTTACACCATCCTGTAGCCACACAGAACTTCAAAGAAGAAGTAACTCAATGAATGAGAGCAAATGCCACTCTCAAAAACTATGTTTCTTAAAAGATTTTGGAAAGAAAACGTGAACTTACCGGAAGTTGAAGGGGGAGGGGGGTAGAGGGAAGGCGAGGCACCAGTTTCTGTACTAGAACTAACAGATTCTGCAGAAACAGAAGAAAAACATGTCATCAAATAACGTCAACACAACGGCCACACAAGTTAATTGTCTTACTTCTTGGAAAGGACATGCAAAAACAAAATTAAGAGAGAGTACAATAAAATGCCCTAGCTTTAGACAAATCGTTTCTTTGTATGACTTTAGCTAGAAAATTAATATAAAGACCCCAGGGGTAGCATTGGGAGTAGGATAAACCTAAGACACTCATCTGTTTCGGTAAGAAACGAGCAAAAGAGCGCTCCTCAGGCAGCGTTTGCAGACAACAAGTTAATGTCTGTGTCTAGAGTATAACTATCAGATGAAAACTGAGTGACTGTGTTCTCTCCCCAAAACTTTGTGTACCATTCCCAAGGTCCAGACTTTCCCCCCAGATTCTGTTTTCATGTTGATCTGTAAGTTCAGCATTACATTTTCCAAATCCAAGAACAAACAAATTAAACTGCAGTGACAAAACTTTGAAGTGTAACACAAGTTTGTTGAAAATGTGAAAAGCGCATCCAGTGTTGACTTTCTCCTTGGGATTTCTGTTTTCATATTTTTTAGGTTCAGTATTATTGTTTTTCTAGATCCAAGAACCAAAAATCTAAATTGGAGCCGCCCAAACCTCCGAGTGCAACACAAGTTTGTCGAATATGTGACTAGTGTACAGCCTACATTTTCCAAGGTGCTGCCTTTCTCCAGTTTTCATGCTGGTCTTCTTATATTTTTTTTCCTGCTTATTTTTTCCAAATACGAGAACCAGCAAATAAATTGGCGTGGCCAAAAGCTCCAAGTGCAACACAAGTTTGTAGAATATGTGACTAGAGTACAGCCTACATTTTCCATGGTTCGTCGAGCCTAACGATTAGCATACACATTAACTCACTAAGTAGTTCAAAGGTCGCTTGCCAATGTAACAAACCCTGACCCCCAAACCAAGGTCTTCCAGCAAGACTCCATGGTTGTTAAGGTGCTTCAAGACGTTCTCACCTCTGCCAAGTTGTCTAGGAGGGTGTCTATGTTTAAGCTGTGTTTGTGGGTTAGTTAGTAGGTTTGTGCACAAGTTGACACAAGGAAACTTACAAACAATACTGGACTGATTTTTTTGGGAAGACCGGTTGAAAGATGTTGCATTTTTGGCAACCTTGCATAACTCTAAAACTATAGCTTATTGTTAATAATAAACTGTTAATAACTTTGTATAGGAGAAACTAATTTGTAAGCTACATTGATAGACATTTCTACTTTTAGCTGTTTTGAAAGTAATCTATGGTGCATTATTTTTGTCAAACACAAATTGGATAAATTATTAATTTTACAACATACTTTTGATACAGATTTTTTAAAAGTATCAAAACAATCTCAACATACTGATAGTATGCTTTTACAGTATCCCTAAAGATTGTATCATAACAGTTCTTGTTTTAACTGTCTTCAAATCTTTCTTATTGTTGGTATTTTGTTACTTTTAGTCTTGGCATGACAGACTACAAAAGTTTTGCCAATACACATCTGAAAAACTGGTGTTATGGTTTCATGAATGGGTTGTGACAGACAAAGTTTTCGCAGAGTCTGGATTAATCGTTTTGCGCACGCAACAATTGGTTTTGTTTTTCTTGCACTTGTTCAAGTTTTCTTGCCCTCCTTGCCAAACCAAATGTTGGCACCCGACCAAAAGTTTAACACACACAAAGTTCACGCAAGTCCAACTTGTTACAGCTACCACATACTTTATTCTCGCAAAATATCCATTTGTAAAATGAGTTTGCAAAATTCTTTTGTTTGAGTTTTGGCTCCAACTTGGAATACACATGGTTGTTTGGAAAACCTCAGACAGTCGAGATTATCTAATTGATAAAGCCATCTTTGTTTAATCAAGGATTTGATGTCATGCTTAACTGTCTGTAGCTTTCCCTGCATTTTTTTTCTTCTTCACATTTTTCTTAACTTCAGTTGATGATAAACAAGAGTAGATTTTAGACAGGCCGACAAGTCAAGTATTCCAAGTATTAGCGTTTGGTTAGATCGTCTGGACTCTGTCGCTCGCACTCTGCTCTCTCTCGTCAATTTAAAAACCTGCAAATTCTTTTCTCCTACGAACCTTCGGGACTTAGTCTCCTGAGTCTGTCCAGCGGGTATCTGGAATACGGCGGCGGCGGACTTTCTGTGATAAAAAACAAAAGAAGAAGAAGTTTGTGAGGATAGTAGGATGTGAAGGGGCGCAGACTGGCCGTTTTTTCTTGTGTAGCATGGCGGGGCGCGTTAATTGCTAGCTGTCGCTGTGCCATGATAAGAAGCGGGCTCCATGGCGCCATGACTGGCCCGGCCATCACCAATTCAGATCTCAGACGCCGCTTTCATATTCTAATTACCCGCCCGGCCCGGAAAAACAACGCACAACCACACAAACTACCGCAAAATAGCCCTGCTAAAGCCCTTCCTTCGATCAATTTCTGCTCGCTTTGAGGGTGGATTGGGTCGTTTTGGGTCTGGAAGAGTTTGAGAAATTGTAAAGGAATCGGCAATGTTTTGCCTAATCTAATCAGCATGGTATGATAGCACTGCACGCGAAAATGGGGCCGCCAAGATTCAGTTACAGTCGGGGGAGGAGCCCATTTCCAACTTTCCTCATTTCTTTCTCTCTGCAAGGCCACAACTTTTACCGATTGCGACATATGAAAACGCTACTTTTCTTACCATGTGGCGAAATGAGATAATCAATGCCGGTGTGGCAAAGTACAAATCCGCGTTAATTAGTGGCGATATTTCCATATTCAGATCAATAGGTTGGCTAGGGTTCAGTGAGGCTTGTGCCCCCAGCGTGTCCCAGAATGTTTTGGCTGGGCCCCATCCATCATTTTCAACTTGTAGCAAACTTCCAAAAAGTACGCCAAAACTGTGGCAAACTTCGGCAACAAAAGTGGCAACACGTTTGGGAATGCTACAACTGTAAACAGTCGTTTGTGGCATGAAGACGTGAGGTTTTGAATGAAGGTAAAGTAAAGTAAATGATTCTAGAGTGTTGTTTTGAAAAACGAACCTGGTCCGCAGAGCCTTGTGTAGTGATAGGGGTTACAGCAGACTGTAGGTCCGCTATCCGGGTCCTGTTGTCCATAACTTTGGCAGCACATGAGGGTTTTAAGTTGGTGAGGCTGTTGTACGTCTGCCCACCTCCATAAGAGACAGGTTAGCACGTGTGGGGCGACCGTCCTGCGCCCGATCCGCACGTCGGGCCGGGGGAAGTGCACACACCCCGACTCCAGCCCTCCGCGAGACTCGACGGCCTGGACCAACAGCTCCAACTGTCGCTCCTTCAGCCTCTTCAGGACCGAGAAAGTCACCGACTTGAGCTCTGGGTCGTCCTCGGGCTTGCCTCCGCCGCAGGGCCTGGCGGGGTCCGAGTCGGAGGCCTGGCAAGATGAGGAGCCGCCGACTTCGGAGCCGGAGCCGCTGGACTCGTCCTCGCCCTCCCCATCCACCCCGGACCTGCGGGCCACCCGCGCTCGCCACAACCGCCGGACTAGGCCCGATCTTCGCGACCGGAACATGCGGTCAGGAGGGCCACAGCACCCCGAGCAACACGCATAGGGACATCCGAGGCACGATTGCGGCCACACGGCGACGCCGAAGCCGAGGAAACCGCCACCGAACCTTCCCAGTCGCAGGAGTAAGACCGCTTCCACGGTGGGTGCCCACCCAGGCAGGGACGACTCGCGCTCTGTCTCCGCAAGGTTCCCCGCACTAACACGGCTCGCGCGCGCGATCGGCAACTCCAATCCTCCGGACAGCCACAGACCCGGGTAGGCAACTTCCTAAGGCATCGATGGGTGCCAAAATCCAGGGATGTTGGGCTCGAATCCGACTGTAGGAGGCACGAAAGCGTCAAGGTGCAGAGCTCGATTCCCGTTCCACTGCTGTTGAGTGTCTAGACACCGAAAACACGGCCCCAATTTGCAGCAGTCCTGCTGGCGGCTTGCTGCGCGCTGATTGGTCCGCGCGGCGGCACGGCGTCTAGACGTTTTGGCGCGCTCCGCCGATGGTTGCGCAAATAACAGATCACATTACCGGGCTGTGGGCTGTGCCAGGAACCACGCACCACTCCCTCCGGACGGGAAAAACCTTCAAGAAAGCTCTAAAATCGTGAAAACTCGGATTTTGAGTATTTTCAGTCAGTAGAAATGCATATTTCTAGCGGAAAACATCAAATCATGTTGTCAGCATAAGGGCTGGTGTATTAATCGCACACACACCCTACGTCAAGTAATGCATATAGGAAAGCCCCATACGCAGAAATATTGCGAAAAGTTGAGTTTTTAACATTAAGGATCACTGAAAGCGTTTATTTACGCCAGATGATGGCGTGATATTACAAAATTTTTCACCTTGTCGAATTTTTGTAATGCGCAAACGCTGGAATTGTGTTGTTCGAATAAAAAAACGAACCTTGCAATCTCTCACTCCTAATATCTGCTTGGAGATAACCACCAAATATAAGTCTCAAAACTGTTCGATTTTTTAGATCATCGGAAACGCGTATTTTTACCAGTTCACTTCACATATTCCTGACCCCTATCCAAGTATGACGACGATTTGATGAAATACTTCAATACCATTCTCCCTTTCGCA
This sequence comes from Branchiostoma lanceolatum, assembly GCF_035083965.1. Classification (NCBI taxonomy): domain Eukaryota; kingdom Metazoa; phylum Chordata; class Leptocardii; order Amphioxiformes; family Branchiostomatidae; genus Branchiostoma; species Branchiostoma lanceolatum. The sequence goes on from NC_089740.1 coordinate 13,644,242, forward strand.
CGATAGTTTGCGTTTCGTTACCATGGCAACGGCGCATACGGCATTCCTCAGCATTTCCAATACTAGTACTTGAGTAAGACAGAAAAGTGCAACGCCACACAAAAATGAAGAAAAAAAAAAGCGTTTTGCCGACGTTGGTGCAAATTAAAATTTGAAAGTGAAGAAATTTAGACAAATTGGTCCCCGGTTCCAAACTGATCGCTTTGGCGGGAAACTGTCGCCTAGACAGCGATTGTCGTCTGCAAACGCCGCCCGAGGAGCGCTCTTCGCGCGCGTCTGACAAATTTATCCAAACAGATGAACGTCTTAGGTTTATCATACTCCCGACGCTACCCCTGGGGTCTATATATATTAATTTTCTAGCTAAACTCATACAAAGAAACGATTTGTCTGAAGCTAGGGCATTTCATTTCCCACTTGTCTCTGTAAGATTCTTTTGTTTAACTTTTAGCTACAAAGTAGAGGTAATTTTAGATGATTTGCCGACGGAGCTGAAGAATTTTCTACTACTTATCTCTGGCGCCTCTAGGCAGGCTTCACCAAGGGCAGGTATAACTACTGAAATAACGTAAACCAAAAATAACATTTTCAATACGGCATAGAGCTAACGTTTATTCTATCATCTTTCAATGTAAACTTTCCGTTAGAATACAGAGTCAATGTATGTGTCTAGCATCGGACCATAAAAAGATGTGAAAATTGGACAATGGAGCATGTATCTTTTCGGCAAAGATTGAAATACTTTTTAGATAAATCATTTTTTGTCAGTTATTTTGACAATAAAGTTACTGATCGCGCTGTTTTATGGCCAATTTCAGAGCTGAACACAAAATTACACTTGTTTTCATATCAATTTTGATATCACTTCCTTTGGCATCATTTACTTTATCGAAATAACCCTTACCACCTACTCTCCAAGCAGAGGAATGACTTCAGCTGGTTTTTTTATGTGTTTTTAGGCGTTTTTGTCGGGCATTTTATCCCGTTTTCTTTATGCCACCAAGCCATACAAAAAATGGACAGTACTTCCCACCCCCATCCGTACTTCTAGTGGACTCTCCTTAATTCTGACGTCGGGGCAGTCGGACCGACGCTGCGAGGTTGACTTTGATGGCAAATTCGATACTTGTAAGAGACAAGGCGATCTTTCCCCGGCTGTGTCGGCCTTACCCTGACACTGGAGACGACAGTGCGACAATTTGTCTGCGCGTGTGTCTCCACTTCGCCTCTGTTTCCTGTTCAGTTATCGACAATGCTGTAATTATACTGAGACGAGATGGCGGCTTGGGAGGGAAGACTTATATCAGCTCAACAGCTAGATCTATCTGCCATTCAAACATCACGACATCGGCATGTTGAGAAACATACAGATCATACAGTGACACGCGCGCGCACACGCACACACACACACACACACACACATACACACACAGACACACACACACACACAAACTCACTGAGAGAGAGAGAGTAATGCGACAGGCATACACACACATGCGCGCGCGCACATACACACAGTCCACACACACACACACACACACACACACAAACAGAGGGAGAGAGAGAGAGAGTGAATGCAAACAGGCATACACACACACACATGCGCGCGCGCACATACACACAGACACACGCGCGCACACACACACACGGCACACACACACACGATTTGGCAGATGCGCGTGTCACCGTGTGCGCGCATACCTCCTTGCACTACCGAATAAAAGCTGAATGGAAATGCGCCAAAGATTTAATATCATCATGTTAAACCTTAAAAATCCACCCATCAATCGACTCATCAATAAATAGATCGATCAATCCCTTTATTCATCAATAACAGCCTCGTCTGTTATAGTGGTAAGCCCAGTACCTTTGATACGTGAACTTGAGAGTACAAAATAGTGACACCTAGCGGATGCAACTTTTCCATTTATACTGCATAGCCTGGGCGCTCTTTTACAATTTGCATTGCGCGATACAGCAAATACTAAATCTAAAAGATAAGGACCAACCGGTCTAGACTATTACGCGAGCAAAATGAAATTTACCTTGGTGCCCAGCCAAATTGTAAGTCTACACAAATTCTGTGACATCACCCGCCCTTATGCGACATAAGTGCACTTGCCACTATTTGCTACTCCGACAAGACGGCGTCATAACGTTAACTGTGTCTAGATACCGTTTTATTTGATACACTATGGAACTCCGGTGCAATGACCTAGTGTGTAGAGTGTTCGCTGTGCAAACGGTTAGGTTTTGAGTTCGATCCCCGGCCGAGTCATACTTTTAAAATGATGCTGTCAAGCCGAATCAAGTCAAGTCAAGTGAAGTCAATGCTACTTTCTCTGCTTAGCACTAAGTATTTGGAGAAAGAGTGTGGTAGCTAAACACACACCACTACCAGTAGACTAGCCCCCTACTGTACACAGTGACTGCACAAATTTGTGTGGCCCAAGGGCTACTGAAACGGAGATGGGCGCCGCCCTATGCACAAAAAGTTGCTGTAATCTCCAAGCAGACGTCAGGTTTGAACAATATTGCTGCCAAGTTCTGGCCATGGTATGTCAGAAAAACATGGAAACCTAGAAAACAATTGCTTTGAAAAACTAGAATGGCAACATTTTCTGGAAAATGCAGAATATTCCCCTTCCATTACCTACACCTCAAATATGACATCCTTAGCATTGACTGTAAGGATATTGCCAAGTTTCTGCATACATTATGCAAAGGAGGTCGGCATTAGCATATAGCATCTCAAATATGACATCCGTAGCTTTTATGGTAAGGGATATGCATAAATTATGCATAAATTATGCATAATGCACTCATAAGCATAATGTATGGCCAGGTTTTCTGACCTTTCCTAAAGGTACCTGCATCTCAAATATGACATCCGTAGCCTTTACAGTAAGGTAAAAACAAGTTTATGCATAAATTATGCAAATGAGGTCTGCATTAGCATAATTTTTATACAGATGTGTTCACCTCTCCTAAAGGTACCTACATCTGAAATATGACATCCGTAGCCTTTACGGTAAGGGATATGCATAAATTATGCAAACGAGGCCCTCATTAGCATAATTTATGGCCAGGGTTTGTGACCCTTCGTAATGGTACCTACATCTCAAATATGACATCCGTAGCTTTCACAGTAAGGGAAATACAAGTTAATGCATTAATTATGCAAACGAGGTCCTCATTAGCATAATTTATGTCCAGGTGTGTTCACCTTTCCTAAAAGTACCTACATCTCAAATATGACATCTGTAGCTTTTACGGTAAGGGAAATACAAGTTTCTGCATAAATTATGCAAATGAGGTCCTCATTAGCATAATTTATTGCCAGTTGCATTCGCCTTTCCTAAAGGTACCTACATCTCAAATATGACATCTGTAGCTTTTACGGTAAGGGAAATACAAGTTTCTGCATAAATTATGCAAATGAGGTCCTCATTAGCATAATGTATGTCCAGGTGTGTTCACCTTTCCTAAAGTTACCTACATCTCAAATATGACATCTGTAGCTTTTACGGTAAGGGAAATACAAGTTTCTGCATAAATTATGCAAATGAGGTCCTCATTAGCATAATTTATTGTCAGGTGTATTCACCTTTCCTAAAGGTACCTACATCTCAAATATGACATCTGTAGCTTTTACGGTAAGGGAAATACAAGTTTCTGCATAAATTATGCAAATGAGGTCCTCATTAGCATAATTTAATGTCAGGTGTATTCACCTTTCTTATAGGTACCTACATCTCAAATATGACATCTGTAGCTTTTACGGTAAGGGAAATACAAGTTTCTGCATAAATTATGCAAATGGAGTCCTCATTAGCATAATTTATTGTCAGGTGTATTCACCTTTCCTATAGGTACCTACATCTCAAATATAACATCCGTACATTGTAACATAAGGTACATATGACTTTCTGCAATACCATTAGTAGAGCTACCACCGCACATCTACTTGGTTTTTGGCAGAAGAAGAAGAAAGAAGAAGAAGAAGAAAGAAGAAGAAGAACAGGCAAGCAAAAACAATATATCCCCCTTCCCACTGGAAGGGGAATATAACTAAAATAAAGTGGCCTCCTGACGGAAAAAACGCCAGAAAGTTTTTGCCGCCGAAATGTCTATGTTCTGTGGAAAGGGTGCCTAAACAATATAGAGCCCTGTCAAAACGGCAGCGCACTTTGCACAACCCGAGAAAACAATACTCGGTATTTTGAAGTTACATGCTATAAAAATCCAGTTTTGGTCGCTGAACTGCCCATATCAAATGGAAAGGGGCCTTATAACAATCAGTAGTTAAAGCGGCTCCCCTATCAAAACGGCAGCGCAATGTGCACAATTCGAGAAAACAAGTACTCGGTATCTTGAAGTTGTACATGTTATAAAAATCCAGTTTTTGTCGCTGAACTGCCCATATCCAATGGAAAGGGGCCTTACAACAATCATCGGTACCCCTATCAAAACGGTGACGCTCTTTGCACAACTCGCGAACACAATGCTCGGTGGTTTAACATCGTGCATTATATTCATAAAGTCCAATTTTGGTCGCTGTACTGCCAATAACAGTACAGGCGCCCCCTCCCTTCAAGAATTAAAACGGTCCCCTATCCAAACGGCAGCGCACTTTGCGCAACTCCAGAAACAATGCTGGGCGGGTTGAAGATAACGCTGACGCCGTGGAGTGGTTACTGAGTACATCGGCCGGCACTCGTGACGTGGTCCCGACTGACCTTCGGCTCCAGAACCAGACAAGTGCCGCCTCTCTGATTGGTCGATTCTAAAGGCCAACTTTTCAACTGGATGAAAAGACCGTTCAACAACAATTGAGTGTAGTTAGTCTCTACCAGACTAACTATGCCAGCTATAGGGAGAAATTTTGCCACGGAAGTATAGCAACCAGAGGGTTTCATTTACAAGCGAAATATTGATACTCACTGTCCGGGACTGACTCTACGTATACTGGCCAATCATTCCTTTTTTTCCGAATTCTCCGATCCACACGCCCGTAGGAAGGCCTGGTAGAGGCTAGAATGTAGTATCCACGGTACCAGACTAGTAGATCGCAATGAGAAATTGGACAAACAAACGAAATGATACGCCAGAGGAGTTACACGGCTCCTAAACCAGACACGTGCCTCCACACTGATTGCAATTGGTCGGTTCTAAAGGCCAACTTTTCAACTGGATGTATAGACCGTTCTACTGCAATTGAGTGTAGTTAGTCTCTACCAGACTACTGACTATGCCAGCTATAGGGAGAAATTTTGCCACGGAAGTTTAGCTTAGATGGTTTCATTTGCAAGCGAAATATTGGCCCTCACCGTGGACCGACTCCACTGGCCAATTATTCCTTTTTTGCCGAATTCCACGATCCATATCCCCGTAGAAAGGCCCGGTGGAGGCTAAGTCAGTCGGGCGGGAGAACAGCTTGCGACCCGTGGAGCCTGGTAGAGGCTACATCCAACTACCGTTTAGTGTAGCCTCTACCAGACTCCGTAGGTTAACTGCTGGAAAATAGCAGACTGGCCAAATAGATCAAACGGCATAATATGCCAAAAGAGTTAGCCGGCCATAGAGTTATGTTGGCTGGCTAACTACCCTGGCATATTACAGTCTTTTTGGCCAATTTTTTCCATCAACCTGTTTTAAGTTTGGTAGTGTCTACGTTGAGCGAGAAAAGAATGCCCTTGAATGACCTACGACTTTATATATTGAATATGATGCATGATGTAATTCGTGATTTGAAAGACAACAAAACACACAGAAAATTAGGGAACGTGAATCAAGAAGTAGGAAGTATTACGCAACACAACAACCACAAATCGATAAAGTATAAAGAGAACCACTTATATTCATTGGCATACCGTTGATAAGATAAAGGTATGACGCACTGGACTTACAAAATGTAGGTGATGAAAGTTTGCTTCAAATGTTGGTATCAGAGTTCCTTCCGGAAGTTTTTACCAGGAAACGCGCTCAATATAGTAGCGCCACCAAGACTGCTTTCTTTAGCCTCCATAGCAGGGCATTTTTGTGGCTTATAATACTCTTTTTGCTGATGACTTCTTTTTGGACTGGGTCGTTTTTGAAGCCAGCCCGTAACCTACCGGACCTGATTGTTACGGGCAGGCTGCAAAAACGACCCAGCACAAAAAGAAGTCATCAGCAAAAAGAGTATTATAGTCCAGAGAGCCTGCTATGGAGGCTAGCTTTCTTCATGTTTACATCTTAGTCTATACACAAGCCTTGAAGAAAGGCGTGTAGTTTCAAGGTCTCTTCAGGCCTTCCGCTCAGAACATCAACAAAGGCGGCGTGAGACGATTGAGACTAGGACAGGGGTGACTGGGGAGGGGGGCGCGACAAGTGGCCCACTCGACATTCCAGGTTTCACCTCCGCGGGGCTAGCCTCTACCAGGCTCCAGACGTGAGTGAAGTTATGACGCAGAAAAACTTAGACTCTACCAGACACGGTGCTTGAAAAACAGTAGAAACTGGCTGAACAAAGGCAAATGAGCTTCACTATCACTATAAAGTGCATGTCCTAAGGGCACAACATCGGTGGCATGTCAGGGGTTCAGACCTCTGGGTTCTGGGCCAAACACCCTATATAACCGTTAACCCCACACGACAATTTTTGCTATTTTTCCAGCGACCCATGGAGTCTGGGCGAGACTACACGTCTGCCAGGCTCCAGACGTGGCTGGAAAGAGTAGAAATTGTACTCTCCAAGCAGAGGTGAGGTCCGGGGTATTTTTGACGCATTTTCGCGTTATTTTATGCGTCTTTCTACTTGTGCGATTTCTGTTGGGTCTTTCTCCCCTTACAGAAACCGTCGAAATACGTCGAAAATACCTAGAACCGTACCTCTGCTTGGAGGGTATAGAAATCGGTCAAATACAGGGGTTGATACAGTCGGAACGTGGCAAACTGTATCTATCGGCTGGCCAACACCTCTATTTGACCGATTTCTCCTCTTTCCAGCCACGTCTGGAGCCGTGTAGTCTCGCCCATGGGTAGCTGGAAAAAGAGCAAAAATTGTCGTGTTGGGTTAACGGTTGTACAGGGTGTTTGGCGCAGAACCCAGAGGTCTGAACCCCTGACATGCCACCGATGTTGTGCCCTTGGGAAATGCACTTCATTTACCTTCGTTTAGCCGATTTCTACTGTTTTTTAACCACCGTCCGGTAGAGACTAAGTTTTTCTTGCTAAACGAAGAAAGAGAAGAAAACTGAACGAAATGCACCACGAAGACATTGAAAGAATACATACATCTGCTGCATGTAGATCTATCAGATAAGTGCATTCCAACTAGCACGTTATGTTTGTTTACGTTTGTAAATAGATCTCGGTTTGCGGTTACGTGGGTCTGTACTTTGCCCATTGACGTAGTCTTCGCCTAACTTAATTTGTTGCTGGTTAAGAGGATAAGATGTGGGCATATAGGGTAGATAATTTTGTTGAGGAGTCAGTTAGTTGCAGTTAAAGATCCGTCTTCATACAGAAAGTTTGATCTCTATTATTTTATTCCTAGATTGAGGTTGCTTTGTTTATACTTGTGAGAGTGGCTCAGCCCTGGAGTATTGGTACATGAACTTCTCAAATCATTCACTCAAATTAGCAAAATTTCTCATTTTTTCCAGCCCCAAACGAGTCTATTGGAGACAACCGTTATAGACGTCTTTTTAATTCATTGGAGTGATCTATCTTGATTATTAGATCATTTCTGGCCATGGAGTGCAGAGGTCGTGTTTGTGAACTTGTGTGAAATCATTGACCCAAACTGGCCAATTTCAGCCTTATTTTTCAGCAAAAAAAGACCAGTCCAGTGGTCCTTTAAGTTCGAATTCTTGGAGTGATCTAACTTGATTATGCGAGAATTTCAGGCCTGCGTAGGTTGTGTTTTATAATACGCGAGCCGAACTCGGTCCAGAGGCTGGCGTGTGTGCACATGAACTTGTTTGAAATCATCGGCCCATGTTAGCCAATTTTCCATTTTTTTAAAGCACAAAAAAGACGAAACTAGCAGACCCTTTTCAGTCGTCTTTTACTTTCTCTAAAATTTGTCCCTCAGAATTCAGGAAATAGCGTTTCAATGGGTCAAGAATTTTAAGTTTTCCTGTGGGAGCATGTCGTGCCTCTGGCAAAAAAACATGTCCGGAGGGCGCCGTTCCCAAAAATCAAGCTGAAACCCGTCTGCATTTTTTTTTTACAAAGAGAGACTTAGCTTACTCTTCCATGAAAATTTGCCCCTCAGAATGCAGGAAATAGCATTTCAGAGGGTCTAGATTTCAAAATTTCCAGGGGGAGCATACCCCCGGACCCCCCTAGTATTGACGCCTCGCGCCTTCGACGCTCGTTTCAGTGACACTTCATCTCAAATGATCTCGCCCCCCCAATCAAAATTTCCTGCCGCCGCCTCTGTCTAGCTTGATTATGTGAGAATTTCGGTCCTGCGTAGGCTGTGTTTACGTTTCTGAACTCGGCTAGCGCTGCGTACGTGTACGTGAACTTGTGCGGAGACTGGTTTAGCTCGGGGCTCCTGTTGTTGTGACAACTTTGCACGCGAAGGCTGGCTGGGACGGCGATACTGTGAGAGAGAGCCGGGGACAGACCGTCTTTGATGTTGACGGAGGGCTCCACAGATTTAAGACAAGTCTGTTTCAACGCACGCCATTCTAAAGAAAGAACAAGTATTTCTTGTTGAGTATAAACTCCCTAAATGTATGACATTTGACGTACTAATTTCTACAATTGTAATTTTGTACCATTATCATCGTAATGTTCGATTATCAAGGATATTTTGTTAGGTTCAAGATGGTTTGACTTTGATGTTTGCATTTGCAATTTTATTGAATTCTTTGTTTATAAATTCTTTGTTGTTTGTGTTTATTGAACATACAACAGAAATATTAGCAATTTCCTAACTTAAAACCGTAATCAAATTACAGAAATCAGCCTCCAAGCAAAACATTTCGACAAACCTTTTATCTCTTTGGTCGTTTTTACGGAGAAAAGTTTGTTTCGAAAGTGTGGGGTGTGTGTGTGCCGCAAAGTGGACATACAAAATGTCGTAAACTCGACAAAAACGATGAAGTCTACATCATTAATCATAGAGAAAGATAACACTTTCACATTAAGTCGTTAATCCGTAACACTTCGCTAATGCACACCCAGGAAACAGCGTTTGCGGCCTCTTTCCCGAGTGATCTTTCTCACCCATCTCCGTATGATTTGATTCCGAAACTATGAAAATATGACAAACGATGCTGTTTCTCATGTTTATCAAGTTTCCATGTAGCGGCACCTCGCCTGACGCCTCCGCCGTTTCTCCTAACGCGATTAGTGCTAATTGTCACCTAGGCGAAGCACGCATAACGATTATAAATCGCTCATTTTTGCAAAATACTGGCAGGAGACAAACTTTATAATCCAGTTGTTGTTGTCGAGTTTTCTCTCTCATTTCCTCTTCGGAAAATATAAGTAGAAAAATATGATTGATGGGTCTTTTTTTATTTCCTTATCAAGTTTATCTAAAAAGCGGCGCGTATCTCTCCTCGCATGCTCCATTTTTGTGTAATTAGATTTTGTTATTAATATCTATGTACGCAGCCATTAGAATGCTGCGATGTAAATTGATAACTTGCTAATTTCATTGTCGCCGAAAGGCGTTCATTCGTCGTACATTCAAAGTACTACTGTACTGTTGGGCAACTTCAGATAGAAACTTTTTGTCGTAAGTCATATTGCATGTTGCATTCATCCTACTTGCTGTTTTTTAAAAGCGACTCACTTGTACTGTTTCAAATCCTTGCTGTTTCAGTAGCAGGGTATTTTTCTACAGGGAGGTGTTACTAGCCCTTCGTGCTTGACACAACCCCTCGAACACGTGGCCCCCATTTTACGTCCCTTCCGAAAGACGGGTGCAGCTCCAACCGAGATGTCCTGTACCAGGATTTGAACCGTAGTCTCCCAGTTACCAACTGAGCTCAACGGTGAGGCTGCTACCAGTTGAGCTGCGTGGACATCCCTAGATATTGGAGGGGAAAATTATTTTTTTCTAAAAGGACAGCAAGTTTCATGCAGCGGAAAAGCTAGCCTGAATTCAATCAAGCCTCATGTGACCGCTCGCCGCCCTGTAACCGTCTCACAACCCGCGGGGAGGGGAGAGAAACCCCCGGACAGCTGGAGTTTGCGTTATACAGACTATGGAAAAGCGAGCCAGCCAGAAAAACAAAACGTTAGTTCCTCCTCACATCTGCTTGGAGCCCGAGATAGCCAGTGTTGACTTTGCGGTGTTTTTCCACCACTTCAGTGGGGAGGATTATCTGACAACGTCTCTGTTGTGACAACAGGATTTAACGGATACGATTTTACGGTGCATCAGTCAATGTACATCCCTATGGGGAGCTGGCAATTGCTTTCTGTAGTATCTAACCGAATCCATAGGTTGCTGGAAAATGGTTGGAACTGGTCAGAAGAGATGGTCAGCTAGAGTAGACTAGGGCAGAGTAGAGTAGAGTAGAGTAGAGTAGAGTAGAGTAGAGTAGAGTAGAGTAGAGTAGAGTAGAGTAGAGTAGAGTAGAGTAGAGTAGAGTAGAGTAGAGTAGAGTAGAGTAGAGTAGAGTAGAGTTAGCCTGGAATCCAAACCTATTATAGCTCCCGAGTCTCTCTCCGCAGACTCGGGAGCTACAATAGGTTTGGATTCCATGCTAGGTAGAGTAGAGTAGAGTGGGTGACTGAATCTCTCACCAGATCTACCGGTGGCAAAAGACAGCATCCAAAGGACCAACCAGTAGATTCCAAATGGCCGCCGGAGCAAATTGGATACTGTTTGGGGGTCTTTTGGCCCCTGAAATAATGTCTTTTGCCACCGGTACTGCTTGGAGTAGGGGTGAGTCGTAGCCGTGGCGACTGTTGGAGGGCTTACTTTTATTTGCTGTCTTTTATATAAAAAAAATAGCCTCTACCAGGCTCCACAGGTCGATACCTAGGTCGCAAACGGCTCCCTGGCCAGCTAACTCCTCTGTTATGTTATCTGTCTATTTGGCGAATTTCTACTATTTTTCCAGCGACCTGTGGAGCCTGGTAGAGGCTAATAGGAGACAGCTAGTGACCCGGTGTGCATGGCAAAACGCGAGCCGTAGTGAAGTAACAATGACATCATGACCGACTAGAATAGACCATACCGACATTTCTACTAGCTACTTGAAACGACATCATGCTTCACCACAATTGAGGATGACACAGAAGTCACGTTATGCTTTTCTCACGGGAGTACTTTTTGCTTCTGGTCACCTCGTCATGGAACGCGCAAAGCGACATACACAAAACGACGGAAGATAAGCGTTTCCTCTTAGCCTCTAGCAGGCTCCGTGGACCTCTAGAAAAACAGTGGTTCGCCTATTGTCCCTATCTCCGTAGCCGGCTCCCTTATTATACTATTCACTCTATTTGGCCAATTTCTACTATTTTTCCAGCGATCCACGGAGCCTGGTAGAGGCCAAGTGTACCACACTCCATGAGTCGCTGGGAAGAGGTAGCCTCCGTTGCAGGCTCTGAAGCGGCTTTTTGGGGGGCTAAATAATACACTTTCTGCAGCCAACCCGTAACTATCAGCCATCCTGTAACTATCAGCCTAACTAGGCGGCTGATAGTTACAGGATGGCTGATAGTTACGGGGTGGCTGCAGAAAGTGTATTATTTAGCCCCCCCAAAAGCCGCTTCAGAGCCTGCAACGGAGGCTAGGGAAGAGGGGAGAAATTGCGGTGTCGTGTTGGATTAGGGCGTTTGGCCCAGAACCCAGAGGTCGGAACCCCTGACATGCCACCGATGTTGTGCCCTTTGGAAATGCACTTTATAATGATATTGAAGTTCATTTGCCTTTGTTCAGCCAGTTTCTACTGTTTTCCTGCACCTTGTCTGGGCGAGACTAAGTTGTTTTTCTGCGTCACACTACCAGTAATTCTTGCTAGACGAAGAAATTTATCCAACGATCCGCGGTGCCCGGTGGTAGAGACTAGTTTCCTCTGTCTCTGCAGTTGTGGAAGAGGGGCAGTAGGGCCAGCCAAAAGTCAGCCACCACCGCTGGTGGTCCCAACAGCCGGATGTTTTGAAGGTTATCCGCCCGACTCCATATTTGCACTGACACCCGGCCCGACAGGATCCGAACCCGTGATCGCCGATCCTGTTTCCCTCTTAAGAGCCCCGGGGTCGCGACGTTTGCTTTAGGCGCGTGCTCCTCGCACACATGCCTGTGGGACCGGGGTGCGGCCTTGGTACTAGTGACACACTTTATAGAAAGGCGATCTGAAGCGACGACCGTAAATTGCTTCTGTCGAGACAACACTGGTATGGAGTCATCGAGACAAACTGCAGTCCGAAGGATACAAGTTGTCGGCGTTAAGATTTAGACCGACGGTTTTTGGTGTTGGTCGCCCCTCGGTAAAATTTGTCCCTAAAATAGAAAGGCTCAGAAGCTAAGAAAAGCTGTGGTTCCCAAACTTTCTTCACTTCTTTCCGAGCAAAGAACCTAGCTGACAATCAAAATCATTGCATTTTCGGAGCAGAAGATACAAACAACTCCAATTTCTCTGCACATTCAAAGAAAGTCGATAGCGGCCGGGTGCGGCCTTGGTGCTAGTGACACACTTTGTAGAAAGGCGATCTGAAGCGACGGCCGTAAATCGCATCTGTCGAGACAACACTGGTATGGAGTCATCTGGAGGCCGGAGGATTCAAATTGTCGGCTTTGGGACGTTTTCGGCACGTACTGTGAGCGTTGGGCGCCTCTCGGCTAAGTCAGTTCCCAAAATAAAAATGTAAGGAGCTGCTAGGGTTCGCAAGCTCTTCTTGATTTCTTTCTGGGCATATCGAAAAGCTACCTGCCACCCAACAGCGTGCTGCCACCCAAAATCATTGCAATTTCGTAACAGAAGATGCAAACAACTTCAATTTCACTGCACAACCAAAGAAAGTCGCTAGGGGGTCGGTGACCTTGGCTTTACTGACACACTTAATAGAAAGGCGATCTGAAGCGATGACCGTAAATTAAACTGCATCTGTCCAGACGACACTGCCGGTATGGAGTCATGTAGACAAAATGGAGTCCGAAGGATACAAGTTATCGGCGTTGGGATTTAGACCGAAGTTTTTGGCACGTACTGCTAGTGTTGGTCTCCCCTCTGCTACATCAGTTCCCAAACTAAAAACGTTTAAAAGCTAGGCGCTACTATGGTTCCCAAACTTTCTTCATTTCTTTGCGGGCAAAAAAACTAGCTGACATCCAAAATCAATGCATTTTCGGAATAGAAAATACAAGCAACTCCAATATAACTGCACAGCCACAGAAAGTCGCAAGGGAGGGGGCTGTGGCCTTGGTGCTACTGACACACTTCGCAGAAAGACGATCTGCAGCGACGACTGTAATTTTCATCTGTCCAGACGACACTGGTATGGAACCATCCAGACGAACTGGAGTCCAGAGGATACAAGTTGTCGGCGTTGGGATTTAAACCGACGATTTTTGGCACGTACTGCTAGTGGTGGGCGCCCCTCAGTAAAGTTTGTTCCCAAAATAAAAACGTTTAAAAACTAGGAGCTACTAACAGTTAGGGTTCCCAAACTTTCTTCACTTCCTTTCGAGCAAAGAAGCCAGCTGCCACCCCAAAATCGTGACATCTTCATCATAGAAGATATAAACAACTCACACAGTCACTGCACAACCAGAGAAAGTCGCTTGGGGTCGGGGTGTGACCTTGGTCTTAGTGACACACTCGGTAGAAAGGCGATCTGAAGCGACGGCCGTAACTTTCATCCGTCGAGACAAGAAGGCTGGTATGGAACCATCGAGACGAACTGGAGTCCAGTGGATACAAGTTGTCGGCGTTGAGATTTAACCGACGATTTTTGGCACGTACTGCTAGCGCTGGGCGCCCCTCGGCTAAGTTTGTTCCCAAAATAAAAATGGGAGATGACGCCAAAAAATCACACATCACTGGAGAGATACGTGGGGAAGGTCGAACAGATCAACAAAATACATTCATCTGATTGGAGATTAGGTCTAGACCTAGTCCACAAGCGTACAGAAACAAATGAAGTATCTGTCTAAACGTCATAAACCACAAGGTGTCAAGCGTCTTAGATTAAAAACGATCTACCACTCCCAAAACCAAACCAAACCAAACCAAGACAATACGTATACAGTCAGAAGTTTCCAAAAAGACCACTCAGGGGACCAATAAAATCAGATCTAGCTATAGGTGGTCAGGTGGTCACTACAGACCGTGAGGATTGTAAATGTTTGTGTCAAATCGTTAAAGTAACCACCAAAAAAAAAAGTGGTCACAATAACCAGGTGTTCCTTATGCAGAGGTGATCACTTGTACAGGTTTGACTGTAGTGTGTCCACGATAGAAGAGACGTCTGCAATTTAACTGCACGACCAAAGAAAGTCGCCAGGGGGCAAAATCAAACGTATTTGACCCCCCCCCCTCCCCTATTCTACCATGTTTAGTCTGGGCTTTAGGCTATCTGGTATCATTTCCTGTGACGTAGCAAAACGTCACGCTATGACGTAGCAATCACGTCACGCTACCGTCATTGAAGTTCAAGTTCATCAGCTTCCCGGAACAGGTGGACCTTGATCTTAACTGATTCCGCCTGTGCGTCCTCTCCAAGCAGATGTTTGGGTTCGACTTATTTTGTTCCGTATTTCCGCTTGTTGGTACGACGTCCTTACATGATCTGTGCCAAATCGGAGCGTTGGCCTATGATTAGGGTGTTTGCCTGAAGCTCCCTCATCCCTCATTTACGTCACCATCCGAAATGACGACTGCAGCATGACCGAGCTGGGGTCAACCCTAGGATCGAACTCAGGCCCGCGGATCATGGTTTTAGTTAGGGATGTTTTAGTGAACTGGGTGGGCGGGCAAAGCTCCCAACACCGTCACAGCACGAAATCGAATATTTAAGCAAACTTTCCGACTGACGGAAACAAGAATTAAAGGTCGGGAAATATTTCAGCAGAGTTTACGGGGCCGTTAATGTCGCTGAAAGTAAGATTTGAGCTTTCCGCAACCTTTCCGCGTTCGTTAACATGAATTAAATGCATGCTATATCTTTCCATGGACTTTAAGCATCCTTATAAACATCGTATAGATGAAACATTATGGTACATCAGTAACCAATATATTCTCCAAGCAGATATATTCTCTCCTGGGGACTAATAGTGCCTCAATTTTTAGATTCTTGGAGAAAAGCTGGTATACCCGAAACGGTCTTCGATCTTTAAGATACACCCATTTGCAGTAAACACCGATCCCGCTTAAGTCATTTCTCATAAGTTTCTTTTTTAAACAACGCACCATGCTTGTGCACGCACATTGTACGTCTACTTTGTAGCAAAATTAGACATACAGTCCATACCTATCTTCGAGTTGATCTTCTTTTATCCGTGTTTATGCTACAGCTTACAAAAAACAGCAGTTATATTCTAAGGTATCTCCCCCCTTTTATGTTTAGGTAGAGAAAAGCTGCCGGAAAGCGGGCGTTTTCCCTGGCAGTTATATCTATCTTTCCGATATCCTTCCCTTGCATATAGGTTTTGTTTACATAACCCACTCTCATGTTTAGGTAGAGAAAAGCTGCCAGAAAGCGGGCGTTTTCCCTCGCAGTTATTTCTACCTTTCCGACATCCTTCCGTTACCTTTAGGCTCGGTTTACATAGAAGGGGGGAGACCTCCCCCCTTTTATGTTTAGGTAGAGAAAAGCTGCCGGAAAGCGGGCGTTTTCCCTCGCAGTTATTTTTACCTTTCCGACATCCTTCCGTTACCTTTAGGCTCGGTTTACATAGAAGGGGGGAGACCTCCCCCCTTTTATGTTTAGGTAGAGAAAAGCTGCCGGAAAGCGGGCCTTTTCCCTCGCAGTTATTTTTACCTTTCCGACATCCTTCCGTTACCTTTAGGCTCGGTTTACATAGAAGGGGGAGACCTCCCCCCTTTTATGTTTAGGTAGAGAAAAGCTGCCGGAAAGCGGGCGTTTTCCCTCGCAGTTATTTCTATCTTTCCGATATCCTTCCGTTGCATATAGGTTTTGTTTACATAACCCACTCTTATGTTTAGGTAGAGAAAAGCTGCCAGAAAGCGGGCGTTTTCCCTCGCAGTTATTTCTACCTTTCCGACATCCTTCCGTTACCTTAAGGCTCGGTTTACACAGAAGGGGGGAGACCTCCCCCCTTTTATGTTTAGGTAGAGAAAAGCTGCCGAAAAGCGGGCGTTTTCCCTCGCAGTTATTTCTACCTTTCCAATATCCTTCCGTTACATATAGGTTCGGTTTGCATAGAAGGGGGGAGACCTCCCCCCTTTTATGTTTAGGTAGAGAAAAGCTGTCGGAAAGCGGGCGTTTTCCCTCGCAGTTATTTCTACCTTTCCGGTATCCTTCGGTTACCTTTAGGCTCGGTTTACATAGAAGGGGGGGAGACCTCCCCCCTTTTATGTTTAGGTAGAGAAAAGCTGCCGGAAAGCGGGCGTTTATCCTCGCAGTTATTTCTACCTTTCCGACATCCTTCCGTTACATATAGGTTCGGTTTGCATAGAAGGGGGCAGACCTCCCCCTTTTATGTTTAGGTAGAGAAAAGCTGCCGGAAAGCGGGCCTTTTCCCTCGCAGTTATTTTTACCTTTCCGACATCCTTCCGTTACCTTTAGGCTCGGTTTACATAGAAGGGGGAGACCTCCCTCCTTTTATGTTTAGGTAGAGAAAAGCTGCCGGAAAGCGGGCGTTTTCCCTCGCAGTTATTTCTATCTTTCCGATATCCTTCCGTTGCATATAGGTTTTGTTTACATAACCCACTCTTATGTTTAGGTAGAGAAAAGCTGCCAGAAAGCGGGCGTTTTCCCTCGCAGTTATTTCTACCTTTCCGACATCCTTCCGTTACCTTTAGGCTCGGTTTACATAGAAGGGGGGAGACCTCCCCCCTTTTATGTTTAGGTAGAGAAAAGCTGCCGGAAAGCGGGCGTTTTCCCTCGCAGTAATTTCTACCTTTCCAATATCCTTCCGTTACATATAGGTTCGGTTTGCATAGAAGGGGGGAGACCTCCCCCCTTTTATGTTTAGGTAGAGAAAAGCTGTCGGAAAGCGGGCGTTTTCCCTCGCAGTTATTTCTACCTTTCCGGTATCCTTCGGTTACCTTTAGGCTCGGTTTACATAGAAGGGGGGAGACCTCCCCCCTTTTATGTTTAGGTAGAGAAAAGCTGCCGGAAAGCGGGCGTTTATCCTCGCAGTTATTTCTACCTTTCCGACATCCTTCCGTTACATATAGGTTCGGTTTGCATAGAAGGGGGCAGACCTCCCCCTTTTATGTTTAGGTAGAGAAAAGCTGTCGAAAAGCCTGCGTTTTCCCTCGCAGTTATTTCTACCTTTCCGATATCCTTCCGTTACATAGTTCATGTTTGCATAGAAGGGGGGAGACCTCCCCCCTTTTATTTTTAGGTAGAGAACAGCTGTCGGAAAGCGGGCGTTTTCCCTCGCAGTTATTTTTACCTTTCCGTTAACCTTCTGTTACCTTTAGGCTGGGTTGACCGTGCTCTCAGTTTTAGAAAACAACGCGGAACATTATATTGAGCTAACAACTCCCCCGGATTGAAAATCTATAGGTCGGCGGGCATACTGTCTTTGGCCACCGCACAAATTGGTTCAGTCCGCGGATCGAGACCGCGCCGCCGGCACGTTTTGGCAGCTTTGTGTATTTGTTCCTTTTTTTGTATCAAAAATCATCAAATAACGCGTGTTCTCACGCAGTTTTCCTTTTTATAATCTACAAGTAACTTCTAGAAAGATCGCCGCTAACAGTATTTTCTATTGTCGCTCGGGTCAGTTGTTGTGTTCGGGGCGAAAGCGAAACGCAAGGACGTCTGCTTTTCAACTGCAAATTTATACAGTGTGAAGTCGTAAACAAGCTGGGGCGGTACGTTGAGATGGTAATGCAACATCTCCATATTTACTAGTGGAATGCCATGTGACAGGGCATTAACCAATCAGAGAAAAGGGTGGCTTTTTCAAATTAACCGTATATCCCAGAGACAGTTATTTTTTTACAGCGAAGACAGCTCATGAAGGAAGTTTGAACTCAGTCGTTTCAACCCACAAGTTATGGCCACAACGTTGTTCTTACCACCCGGAACCCCGACGTAAAAACGTAAAGCTGGGACAAGGACGCCAGCCTGTACAACTTGGTGAAACCAAGGAGGTTTCATAGGATTATACTTCCTGGGTGAAACCAAGGAGGGTGGAGATGCTGAACGCGGGCACGCGATTCGGGACTTCGTTGTATCTCCAAATCCACCCGGTACCAGTGGAGACAACGGTTAAACAACGGCGTGAGTTAGCCTCCAACCAGGCCCAATGGATTGCAAAGACCGTATCCAACTGGAAGAAGGAGCTTGTATCACTATGTATAGCAATCCAAGTACTTTCTCTGCCAGTTTGATACGGTCTTGATGCAACCTATAGATCTGCTTGGAGATTAGCGTGAGTGAAATCGGAACCTGTCTACCTGTCTTGATAGGAACTATCCCTGTCGTCTCGCCCAACACTGGGACCGGAATCGTGGACTTGGAAATGTCGCAAAATGGTGAAGGGAGAATCTACCGACAATGTGAGATTGATCCCTCGTTGACCGCGTCAAGTACAAGTTAGAATATGACGACCGATGACGTAACCGCAAGTACCTAGTAAGTGTTATTCAACCCAGAATGATTGTACTGTTACAATTCACTCTATTTGGCCAATTTCTACTATTTTCCTAGCGATCCGCGGGGCCTGGTAAAGGCTAATAAGACACGGGAGGGAAGAAAAGTTAGACGTAGGGTTAGTTAGTGTTAGAGGTTACGTTTTGGTGTCGATGTAATAGTTAGCTAGGGTTAAAACTTTGAAGCACATTGTAATAGTTAGTAGTTGGAGTAAGGAATAGCCTGAATAGTTTATTAATGATAAGGTGACATTTTTTTAATGAAACTAGCTGTCCATGTAAGAAATCATTTATTCCATTTTGTATGTGTATATTCGTTAAGGTGGGGAGGGGTCTCGCTATAATGGCGTAACATGTTTTTGTGCAGTGTTATCATCTTTCAAATAAATTGTTCTAAACTTTTACCGGCCCTGTTGCCTTTCATATCCATATTTACCTGTATATGTAAGGGTTCGGAATGGTTAAGCCATCCGTAGCAAGTTAAGTAAAGGATCAAACTAGATACTGTATAATGAAAAGGAAACTTATTGTAGAGACCACGTTTTAGCACGTTAAGCTCGTGTTTTTAGCACGTTTAGCTCCTGTTTTTAGCACGTTAAGCTCATAAAAAGGCAACGGAAAACACTAGGAAAGGTATAGCTTTAGGTAGTATTTCAGGCTGCGTGAACGGCACATAAACGTAAGGAAATCGTAACGGAAATAGATTATAAAGATGGACGAAAGGTTACGGAAAGGTCTCAAGAAACTTACACTTTCCGTGTTGGATCTTCCGTAAAGGTACGGAAAGATTGTCCATAACGACGCCTTAACGCCTTGCAGATACCACGTTTGTAGCACGTTAAGGTCGTTAAAAGGTCACGGAAATACCGAGGAAAGGTATGATTTTAAGTTGCCTTTCAGGCTGCGTGAACGGCACATAAACGTAGAGAAAATCGTGACGAAAACGGATTATAAACATGGACGAAAGGTTACGGAAAGGTCTCAAGAAACTTACACTTTCCGTGTTGGATCTTCCGTAAAGGTACGGAAAGATTGTCCATAACGACGCCTTAACGCCTTGCAGATACCACGTTTGTAGCACGTTAAGGTCGTTAAAAGGTCACGGAAATACCGAGGAAAGGTATGATTTTAAGTTGCCTTTCAGGCTGCGTGAACGGCACATAAACGTAGAGAAAATCGTGACGAAAACGGATTATAAACATGGACGAAAGGTTACGGAAAGGTCTCAAGAAACGCATACTTTTCGTGTTGGATCTTCCGTAAAGGTACGGAAAGATTGTCCATAACGACGCCTTTACGCGTCGAATAGTTACGTAAATACACGTGAATGAGTGCCAATACGTACATTAACGCACTTCCGGAAAGGACACCTTAAATGCAATCTTTAAGCAGACGTATAGGGGTCGTTAAGTTGCGGAAATAGTGAATAAACGTCACGTTTACGCTGCGTTTAAGCATGCTTAAATACCGGATTTCGTGCCGTGCGTATAGAATCCGGGGGCTCCTGGTGGTACGGTTACCATGCTACTCCTGTCGTAAAGCGCGGTATGCTTTGAGAAATGTGCGACAGGAACAACCCACGTCCCGCCGAAACATCCGCGGAATATTTCCCCCCGGATCTGTTTTCACTCCGACACATTATCGACGGGCTGTTCGACGGAGGAGGTACCTCAAAGCAGATGTGAGGCGCCTCGTAGGATGGTTTTACAGCTAATTGTTCGGTTGTATTTTGCCTTTCCTGACAGGGATATAGTCGTCCTTTCGGACAGGTAGCCTCTTAAGCAGGCTCTTCGAGTCCTTTTTTTGCGGGGCTTATTATTGCCCCGTGGAGTAGAGTGCCGACAGAAAACGTGGCATATGATAAGAAGGTCACAATCTTCTCCATCAACCTCTGATTGGAAAGTCTCTACCAGACTCTCTATAGACTGCTAGGTTGCTGGGAATTATAGAAATTTTGGGCAAACAGACTGAATAATACGCCGACGGAGTGCCGGCCAGAGTTACAACCAACTCCTCTGGCGCATTATCCAGTCTCATTTGCCCAATTTCTAGCAACCTAAAGGGTCTGATAGAGACTAAGAAAATGCTAAAAAGAACCGCTTGTTGTCTACCGCATGTCTCTTCAATGGAATGCTACACGACACGACAGCTTTTGAATGAAATTTGATTTCTTTTAATTCTGTTTTCTACGGTTATGTATCTTATGTTGATTTTTAGTGACCCTATATCTTGTGCGATGTTATGTATCAATACACTGCATGTATAGGACCACATGGATGGCAAGCTAATGGTGAATCTAAACAACGTCAGGTCGAACAGACAAATGAAAAACAAGCCGGAACGCCCTACATCTGCTTGGAGATCAGCCCAAGAGGTCGTCTTCCCCCGCTGCGACAGTTGTCGACGCCACGTCGTCGCGTCAGAGCTACGGTTACAAATAAACGCGACATAACTACCATGGAGTCTGTGGTGGCCGTTAAAGTGTTCCATTCTATCCTCCTTTGAGAGCTATGGGAGGATATAGGAAGCACTTGAGCGCGCTTATAATGGCCGCGGTATATCGGGAGATGGCTTTGTCGGAGACGGAGTTATTTGCTGAATTGTTGAGGGTACGAATCACGCTGGCGCCACGCGATGCCGGAACGGTTTGTTAGAGCGCAGACGGCACTCGTGGCGCTTTCTACGGGAATGAATGGAAAATACACGGGGAAGGGCGGTTAAAAGGTGTTTAGCGATATTACAAAGTGATCACAATGTTCCATTAGATGCCCATTTTGGTTTGGCTATTACTAGTAGACAATAAACATAGAGCCAGCCAGGAAACGCCCCTTTCTTTTACAAAAAGCGAAATCGTACTTGAAAAGGTTTTTCGTTTGGGATAGCAAAATATTTATATATTCCACGGACTGATGACTTCTTCTATCATTTGGAACAGTTACCACAAATCTAACAGAGCTTTCGAGAAAATCTCTCGAAAAACCACACTTTTACCCAGCGGTTTTTTTCAAAGGGAATGAATGGAAAATACACGGGGAAGGGCGGTTAAAAGGTGTTTAGCGATATCACAAAGTGACTACAATGTTCCATTAGATAGCTTATTTGGTTTGGCTAATAGACAAACAGAAAACATAAAGCCAACCGGCCCTTTGTAGTACCACAAGGAAACGCCCCCTTCTTTTTACAAAGAGCGAAATCGTAGGTAAAAGGCCTTTCGTTTGGGATTGCAAAAGGTTTATGCATCCCGTGACCTCGTTGCTGTAGACTGTATTATCAATACAGAGCCAAAAACAAGGAAACGACACATTTTTTCAAAACAAAGACTTCGTTCATGTTATGTGCTATTTTGTCTGATCCTTACTTCTTTCCTAAAGATATCAATGAAAAGCCGATTTGAATTTTTCATGAATGAATAAAGGTTGAATAAAACACAAAAACAAACAAACTACAACATGTATAAGAGTTCTACGGTTTTACTCTTCCCCATCTTCTAGATACTGGTGAACAGGTGGCAAAGATCACGAGTTCAAGATCGTAGGGAAAAAAGCTTTCTTCCTTTTTTCATACAAATTTACAGGGACAGTAAAAAATACATTTTTCATGGATTCCCTACCGATGACTGTTGGATTCTTTCAAGAGAAAATTTACCTCTTTATCAATGCTATAAGAGTTCTACGATCCTTCCCTCCCTACATCTGCTTGGAGACGCTCGCGGACAGGTGAAAAGTTCAGAGGTAGGCCCGCCCGGCGGTGACCCCGTGACCCCTAAGGCGCGTCCGTTGGGAACGCTGGCGTCATTTCTTGATGACTGTAATCTTCCCCTGTTAACACGCATTGCGCCATTTGTCGTACACGGGCCCGGGCTGCAGAGAGGAGCAGAGGTAATGATTTATTCAGGCCGTCCTTTATTTTATAGCTCTAGGCCGTCCTGGCGCCTTTCTTCCTCCGGCGATCTTCGTAGGCAGACAACGGGGGTGGACAAGAGGGACCTGCAGTTTTGTAAAAAGTCGTAAGGTGTCGCTGCACCCAGCGTGTGTACCAGTGCACTATGGAAGTAGAGGAAAGGGGAAATGTTCGTTGGGATTTCATTCCGCGGTAGGGAGGAAATGGAGTGTTTCAGGTTTTAAGTTCGCGATCGAAACAAGGGGGTAGGTGGGCAGAAGAGGGATCTAAATTTACGCGGTGGTTTTTATTCGCGGTGAGGAAGTCCCCGCGAAAACCACGAACATAAAACCCATTTTACAGTAGTAGCACGTGTTTGGCTTTGGCTTATTGTTCTTTTCTAAAGCTGGGCCCCGTGAAAATGGGATTAGTAAAATCTGCCTATGTGTTAGTTGCAATACAGGTGACCGGTACAAATGAACGCAGGAAATAAAAACAATGAACTGTGCCTTGGTCAGCATTTGTACGTAAAGTTATTCTCTCATCAGTCTATAAACAATGACAGAAGGTACTCGGTACACACAATATGTATAGTTCTGTTCAACAGATATTGGGAGAGAGGAAGATCTTAGCACATTCTGACAGAGACTGAAAAAAAACAAGATCATTTCTACCTACAACGGTTGTGACAACTATGAAGTTACAAACTATTACGACATGATTACTGAAGAAACCTACTGGAAGTGAGAAAATATCACGACATGATTAAAAAAAGAACAAGATTGGCAACATAAAAAGATGTTGCCATGGCGACGGTGGTCTCTGCAAGGAGTGGTCTCTGTTAACGTTTTCGTTTTTAACTCACATGCAAATAAGGGCCTCGCATAGATAGCGGCATAAATCATATCAGTCGATCACCTTCTCTACCAAAATAACACAAGTTGTCCAATGTATGAAAATCTTGTTTTCACAAAAAAAGATATCGTACCATTTCCTCATAAATTATGTAAATGAGGCCCTCTATGCAAGATTTGTGTCTTACAGTGGCCACATTTACTTAACTTCCAAATGGTGCAAAAATTAAATCCCCATCATTTACCACTATGGATTTATAGTATTTTGTCATTAATTATGCAAATTAAGTATCAATTTGCATAATTGATATCTATCAATATTTATCTCTTTCTCAGTTACATATGTCATATGTTTGAGAGTCCTATAATAGAATGCAGCTGATTTATTAACAGTCCTCATTAATTATGCAAATCAGATATTGATTTGCATAATTGGCATATGATTATGTAAATCATCACTTAAGCTATCTACACACCAAAAATTATGATGATCCGTCATCCCCTTCTTGCGTTATTGTCTTTCAAAGTTTGAGTCAAAATCAGCTCCTGCAGTTCCAAAAAAAGCCACTAGGGGGTCCAAATCTACAGGACATATTTTCCTAACAAAGAGCTATCCACCACTTAAAAATCATGACTATAGCATACTCAGAAGACGATATTTGAAAGTGAAAGTTCCCCTGCAGTATCATAGAAAGTCGCTAGGGGGCCCAAAATCCAATCATTACAAGGTCTCCCACAGACCTACCCACCTACAAAATATGAAGACAATATATCCAAGCATTCTTGAGTTATCGTCCCATGGACTTTCACATTCCTGTACAATTCCTAGAATTCTTGCAATCTGCACACAATATAGTAAAAATTTGGCTCGCCCCTGAGGCGTCGCCAAAAACTGCGGGCATTGGGAAATAATGACGGCGTCCCATCAACTATCCCTGACAGAAACTGAAAGAAACATTTCTACCTACAACTATGAAGTTATAAAGTATTACGACATGATGATTTTAGTGCTTTTATGAGTGAATGTATATCTTTAAAGCTGACAATATGATATATGAATTTTAGAATGATTTACAGTATAGATTTTTACATGCATTGACCTGTTTGTGATTAGTGTGTACTGAGCAGCATTGTAATTATCAACGTGCTGTAAATGCAGAAATGTTCGCGGTGTTTTTTTGTTCGCGGTTTTCGCGGTTAACTCTTTAACGTTACCACGAACTAAAAACCACCGCGAAAAGCCGCTCTATTGTGTGACATTAGCGATACTATTGTTTCAAACGGGAACTTAAAAACCACCGCGAACACTTCATTTTTTCCTACCGCGAAATTAAATCCCCGCGAACTTTTCTGCTTTTCCAGTATTCCATGTACATGTGTTATGTTGTGTCATGCAAGTTGATTTTCAATAAACGAAATACTGAGTGCTGATTAAAAACCCTGCTGGAAGTGAGACTATATGACTGCTTCCTATAGCTATCCTCGCCCTGACAGAAACTGAAGAAAACATTTCTACCTCCAACGATTGTGACATCTATGAAGTTACAAAATATTACGACATAATCAAAAAAAATCTGCTGGAAGTGAGAAACCGAAGAAAAACATTTCTACCTAGAACGATTGTGACAACTTTGAAGTTACAAAATATAACGACATAATTAAAAACCCTGCTGGAAGTGAGAAAATATTACCGTGGAAAACATTTCTACCTCCAACGGTTGTGACATCTGTAAAGTTACAAAATACTACGACATGATTAAAAACCCTGCTAACTACAAGTGAGAAAATATTACTGAAGAAAATATTTCTACCTAGAACGATTGTGAAAACTATGAAGTTACAAAATATTACGACATAATTAAAAACCCTGATGGAAGTGAAAAGATATTACTGAAGAAAACATTTCTGCCTCCAAACGGTTGTGACATCTATGAAGTTACAAAATATTACGACATAATGAAAAAAATCTGCTGGAAGTAAGAAGATGTTACTGAAAAAAATTCTACCTAGAACGATTGTGACAACTATGAAGTTACAAAATATTACGACATGATTAAAAATCCTACTGGAAGTGAGAAACCGAAGAAAAGCATTTCTACCTGGAACGATTGTGACAACTGTGAAGTTACAAAATATTACGACATAATCAAAAACCCTACTGGAAGTGAGAAAATATTACGATCGTACTTTAATACCCCGCCTGGCGCCAGTCCTGCCGCCACTCGGGACTGGTGCGGGCGCGTCGGGCAGTCACCTGGAAGTAATCTGTCTACCTGTCCGACTCACCTGTCCAGCTCACCTGTGGTTACCTGCCCCACTCACCTGGGTGACTCACCTGACCCGTATGTACCTGTACCTGTCGTCTTTACCACCCTAAACGACCTGCCAGTAGCAATGAGTAATCTGTAAATACAAGCTAAGACTAAGAGGAAAAATCGTTAATTCTTTGACTTGTTTTTCATGATCATCATCTAGTCTCTACCAGACTAACTACTCCAGGGTTTCACTTGCTGGCTCCTAAACGGGCTAAATGTGATCTTCGCTGTGGACTGACTCTACCGGCTAATCATTCCTTTTTCTACCGAATTCTACGATTCATACGCCCGTAAGAGGGCCTGGTGGAGGCTAATCATCATCATGTCGGGCGGCTCGCCATGCTCTCTCCCCCCAGACGACACTGTCCGCCATTAAGCGCTCTAGGTCTTCAGTCTTCACCCGTACGTCCCCAGCAAGTTGGTCAATGTTTATGTTTTTCAATAAAACGAAAGCAATATGGCTTGCACAGTTCGACCCAGCTGTAGGGTCAGTGTCAGCCTCGAGCTCTAGTGTAGCAATATGCACATACTACCTCACTTTAGTTTTGTTTTCATGCACCACTTTTTTTTACCACCACCACCACCACCACCACCGACTGCACTTGGGCAAACCCTGCACTCCCCTAAGCGTTATGCCCCACGAGGGGTTTTCCTTAGCACTGTATAAAAGTACAAGTACGGAGCAATGTAGTAAAAAAATAGAGAAGAAAATGTTTCGATCTCCTTTATGATGTCGTTAGTCTCAATGCGAATGAAATTATTGCCTAGAAATTTAGAAAACTGTGTACTCAACTTTCACCCTTTTCTTTCATCAAAAAGAGAACAAACAAAAAGGAAAAAGAAAGGAAGATAGAAACGTGTAGACAACTCCAACGACAGCCGACGCTGCTATGAATAAAGTCTGAAATTAGCAAATATTAGATATATTAAGACTGTTCGATCAGATATTCGGGGCGCTTGTTTTCATTTCCAATAGTATGTTTTGCTAAGCCTCCACTCGCGATTGGCTTTACTCCTTTTCTACTGTTCCGTACTTTTGATAAGAAATCCGCACGCAAATGTGGTAAACAGTGGCATTAAATGTCAATTTCATAAAAATTACAGCAACTGGAATATTTCCAGCTGTCAAGCCTCATAAAATGCTCTGGGTGGCTTTAATAGCTTTTGTAATGAACTTATTGTACATTTCTAAAGACAGTTGCAAGCCAAGACCAGCTTTTCTAAAAGCACTTGTTTCTCTCGATATCAAATGTTCACAAGTCTTGCAAAACTTGACAAGTTGAACTCAAACCACACAACAGATAGGTTGCAATGCGCTTTTCTAATCTTTTCCACTTTGGGCGAGAGAGACTTGTGTGATTGTCCTGTCTCCCTACCACCCTGCCACCCCGACATGTCGCCTGCACGCGTCGGTTGATAAAGTTTATCTCATTTTCCGCATATTTCACTTTCCTAAACAGGTCCAGGCTGTTCCGACAGACGTACACCCCCCTCCGTCTCTCCCCCAACCATCTGGCGAGGGAGGGAGAAAGTGACGTCATGAGGAAACTCCCGCCGCTGAGTCGGACGACGTTTTGCGGTGGCGCCAGATTTTGGCGGGGGGTCGAGGCCGAACGTCTGAGTCTCCCTTCCCTCAATTTCCGAAATGAAATTATCGCTGCAAACATTAGCCAACAGATATGACACCGGTGACACATGCCAGAGCCGCGAGACGTACACAAAATGATGATTATGCGTTATACGATATGGACTGGATATGTTCTTTATTGCGTAATGTTATCGACAAAATGTAGAAAAATGTATCACGCAAAACCCTATATTTCAGATTGTTAACATTTTATGTCAAAATCAACCAATTCAATGAGATTTTAGCCTCGATCCTTGGCCTTGGGCGAATGAAATGCTGCATTGTGTTTCTTCATTTCTTTCATACTTCGCGGTTAATTGTATAAAATTTCAACTTCCATTTTGATCAGATTTCATAATTCTCAGTCTTTGTGTCTCAAAAATACAGCATATATCACAATGAAACACTTGCTATCCTGATAATAAGCTTTGGTCCGCATTATAATGGTTGCTAATTTGCTGTTAAAAAGAAGGGGGCACTATCATAAAACGGATCCGGGTGGCTATACCAGGCTTAACTCTTGCAAAACCTCAAATATTCTCAGCTCACAGTGCTTTTCTAAACAAACATCATAACTGTGCCATTTTTCTAACATTCAACCGTAACCTTCTGGCCAGCTCAACTCCACTGGGAAATTATTTCCCGTATTTAGGCCAATTTTCTGTTTTATCATCCCAGAGCGGAGACTGGCGGTGACTAAACCGGGGACACCTGCATAGACTGGCTCCGGCCCCCTGCGGCCTCTTGCTGTGACCATCTGTACATAGAGCTCTCTAAACTCATCTCCAAGCAGATGTAGGTAGTCTCTAATCTCCAAGCAGATCTAACGGTGGCAAAGACCGTATCTAACTGGCAAAATGAGTTTTTATTGCTACCCAAGTTAAAGTTATAGTTACTTGGGTGGCTATGAAAACTCCTTTTGCCAGTTGGATACGGTCTTTGCCACCGTTATATCTGCTTGGAGATCAGGTAGTCTCTAGCCTCCACCAGGCCTTCCTGCGGGGGTACTGATCGTAGAATTCGGCAAAAAGGGCAATAATTGTGCAGCCGGTCAGTCCACGGGAAAGTTACATCCCATCCGCCAGCAAATGAAACCCTCGGGTGACTAAACTCCCCTGGCAAATATTCTCCCAAGTCTCTACCAGACTAAGTACGCTGGCTATCATGGCTATAGGGTCCCTATAGCCATGATAGCCAGCGTACTTAGTCTGGTAGAGACTTGGTAGTCTCTACCAGACTTACTAGGAAGGCTACAGGGAGAATACTATTTTTCCAGGGGACTTTGGCCAAAATAGGATAACATTTTCCACTTCCAATGTGGAAATGCGAGCAGTAAGGAGGCCGCATTGCACTACAAGCTTACGAACTGAAAGCGCCATGCTTTGTCCTCAGTCTCACGTTCGACCGCCTTACCATTTTCAACGGGGAAATGATACCCTTTCTGCAAACCGACTCTCTTGGACAATTAGTCCGCCTATTTTTGCCGAATTCTACCGTCCATAAAGCCTGAGTACCAGCCTCCGTAGTGACCGCTGGCTCAACAAAATCGCTTGTTAACCACGGTCACTACGGAGTAGTCTCTACCAGACTAACCGCGCCGGCTATAGGAGAACATTTGCCGGGGAACTTTGGCCATGGAGGGTAACATTCGCAGCCTATCTCCGTAGCCGACTCCCTTCATACAATTGACTATTTTGGCCAATTTTTACTATTTTCCCAGCGACCCGCGGAGGATGGTAGAGCCTAACTACAGAGGCTGGTACTCAGGCTACTATCCATACGCCGTAGGAAGGCCTGGCGGAGGCTAGCGGAGACTAGCAAACCGGGGACACCTGCCTAGGCTGGCTCCGGCCCCCTGCGGCCTCTTGCTGGGGCCATCTGTAGAGCTCTCTATACTGCCCATCAAGCAGATGTACGGTATGTGTTTTAGACTTAGAGTAGGGCCTAAAACTGCCCATCTAGTTTCTCAATTTCCTCACCCGACAGGTGGAAATGAGTTCGGTTAGCGATATATACTCTCGGATGGGAGGGGCTCCCGTGTTTGAGGAGACACACCTCGACAAGACCATCTCGTGAAATAGCCGAATATATCTAAGACGACGTCTTGATTAAGTTGCAGTTGGACGACCTTCTTTCTCAATATCAGAGAAGTCACACTAAGTGACGTTCTAATTCACCTCGCCGAAGACTCTTCCAGACATGATGTAATCAAGTTGAAAACGATTGACTGCGAGGAACTCTTTATTCAATCTGTAACTATATTTACGGTGAATGAAAGAAATAAAGTTTGCGGGTCGATATAACAAAATGCTGCTTTGAAGTTGATGTGGAAAGTTTTTATGGCCACAAAAAGTTGAGTATATGGATTACATGTTAATCAAACGTGAGAATACTGTTAAAGTAAATTATGTCCAACAAGTAACGGCTACATTTATTATCTCCATGAAAAATGGAGATATAGTTTTGGGTGTGTCTGTGTGTGTGTTTGTCTGTCTGTTTGTGTTTCCGCACTACTGTAGTCAGCATAACTCAGGAACCTCATGATGGATTACGATGATATTTGGTATGTGGGCGGGTGTTGGGAAGCCGAAGGTCAAGGTTGATTTTGGGCTCCCTGGTTTGTGACCTTGGCACTGCAGCAGAACTTCCGTTTTTCTATCTTCTGATCTGGACGTGCTATGGTCTTGATTTTTGGGTGGCAGATAGCTTGTTATGTAATTAAGAAGTGGTGTAGGTTTGGGCGGCCCAGCAGTTTGCTCTGGGACTGCAGGGCGTTATTGCGAAAATATTCTAAGGAGAATAACTGAACAAAGGAAAACTTGTTTATCATGTATTCCACAACATAACTGCTCAGTGTGAGGCTAGCTGTAACGATTTCTTTATATCTATACATCTTGATCTTTGTTTTGTTTCGACAAAGCTTGCTGGGGGCGAGACTTAATACAGATTGTGTCATTGGTCAGAATTTGACGACTGTGATAATACTAACCAATCGGAGTGGAGAATAGATCCTGTCTCCACATCTGTGCTGGGATTACGTCACCACACACCGGCCACGGACATACACGTATTAGCGTAATTATTTGCATACTCGGGACAAGTTAAAGAAGGCTTTACCCGAAACTCCATATCGATCAAGATCAGCAGCTATGATCAGCAGGCACGAACGCAAGGTTACACCGGCAACAGCAGTCACGTGAAGGCATGCCAGTGAACCAGATTGCAGTGAAGGTATTTTGCACCACAATCTTCCAGTAAAGCATCATGCTTAAAATCTTTGTTGTTGTTGTCCTGTTGCTTGAAACTTTCATAGCACCAAGAGACCATGTCTAGCAACAGGACAAGTTTCACTTGGTTCAATTACGTAGAATTAAGTTGAGGATGACTACATGCTTAAATCTTTTCATACTGAGACTGACGTATCTGTCACAGTATCAACTGTATACCTTATACCTGCCCTTGGTGCTGAATAATATTCACATGTGTAATAATCCTTTCTCAGCATCATTAGTTCTAGAGTTTGAGTTCCGGTTGTTGCTCACCGGTCGTGCACATGATTTGAAACTGTTGAAGTCCTTAACTAGCTTAAGAAGGATGTTAAGCCCTTGTCAACTAATTCATTGCCTTGTACATAGTCATAGATACAGATACTAGTACTCTTCATTGCCTTGCACATAGTCATAGATACAGATACTCTTCATTGCCTTGTACATAGTCTGAAGGCTGAACTGAATCCAGACTCATAAAAATGTTTAGGTTCAGGTCCAAAAAAAAATTAAACTCAGTGATTCGAATGCGGACCTGAACCTGAATGTGAGTTTAAGTACACATCCCTTAACTGTGCCAAAAGTCAAGTGAATCGGTGTAAAGTCAGTACCGTACAGGGATTACTTACACTATTGTGTCGGAACCTGCCATTGAATAAACCAGACACGTTTGAGTTTATTTCAATCTGCAGTAATGCCGTGTCTTTGATAGTAGTCTTTGTGAAAGAGTCTTGATGATAGCAAAGTTGCTTGAGTTATGCTGTTATAACATTATTGAAATATGCCATGGGTTCAGGGTTGGACTCGGTAACAATTGGTAAGTGGCATCAGCACAGTGGCAAGTCAACAAATAAGGACATGTTTTTCTGACACGGTTTTCCGACGCAAAAAGTCCTGAAGGAGGTTTTATTTTGTACTGAACAACTTCAATTCAGGGTGGCAGATCATGTAAGTGTGCTGCTCCTAAAAGGAGTTGGGTGTGCTTCAGCCTGTAGTTGTTCAAATCAATTACACAGTTATTGTTATTGGGTGGGCTGACTACTCTCTCTTCACAGCCAGGGGCCAAATTACGAGGAGCTTTACAATTGGTGGGGCTAGATGGAAGGGTCTTGGAGCGGCTACCATTCCGCGCTGTAGCTCAGATGACCTGAATACAACAATTGCACCATGTGCGGCCATAGGGCTATAGGTCTTGAACCACTCAAGGGAAGGGCCCCTACTCTTTTTGATAAGTGCGATGGGTTCTTTAACGTACCTGAGGTGTGGCTCTCCTCAAACATGGGGCCGTCATTTAACGTCCTATCCGAAGGATGTCCCTTACCATGAAGTTAAGGTAGGTATCATAGGTACTCATTCACACCTGAGTGAAATGAGGAAAGTTGTGTAAAGCGCCTTTCCCAAAGGCACAACATCAGGGCAAATCAGTGGTTTTGAACTCAGGACCTCTGGGTTCTGGGCAAAACAGTCCCTACCGATTGCGCCACATGATGCCTCTATGTACTGGTTTTTGAAGACATCAAGTTGCTAAGAAACAGTTGCTATGACTCGGATAGTTGCCAGTGTTGTTTGGAACATTTGTGGCATGTTTCATGCTGTTATCAAAATTCATCTCAGGAATTTCTGCATTCATCACCTTTTCTACTTTGTATTTTGGTTGAACTTTGCTCCGATTTGCCAAAAATAGTTACTCAAGTAACTGGATGAAATTTTGAAACAGTCTGACGAAAGGTAGCAGATGCTGTCTGAAACTTCTGTGACTGGGGAAAGATCTGGTAGAACTTTCAAAGCATTTCAAAGACCTTAGTCTGAAGAGAAGAGAAAAACAAATTTACAGAATGAACAAAAAGAAAAGACAGACTGCAGTCTTCCTTAGTTTTCTTTCTTTTTTAAAAAAGTTGGTTGTTAACAATTGGAAGAATGACAGCTGAGACCTGAAATGATACTCTTTAGGCTGGTTGTGAATGAAGCAACTTGATTGAATAGACCGATCTTGTCGAACACCATATCGAACGAATAGAAGACCCATAGAACCCCGTGTTCTATTCAGGCCACCTCCGTCAAAAACAGCGTTGGCGCTGATGCCCACCGACAAGGGAAAGCTAGCGGCGCATACCGCTTTAATATTGACCGAAAACATTACGCTCTCACCGCAACTACACCTACCCCCTCCATAAACAACTCTACCCGGTGGATACAGCCTTCAACAAAGAAGACATAGCATTCTTATTTGGCCCGCTCTGAAAGGGTTTCAGTGCCACAAAAGCTAAACCAAAGCCAGTGGCATTATTTTCAATCTAGCCGCGGCGGCCATGTTTGGTCCGTCAAGCCCTGTTTTTGACGGAGGTGTTCGAAATCGAACAGGGGGCGTGGCTTTGGGAACAACCACCATTCAGGCTGGACAATGATAGTAGAGGC
Source organism: Branchiostoma lanceolatum (assembly GCF_035083965.1). Classification (NCBI taxonomy): domain Eukaryota; kingdom Metazoa; phylum Chordata; class Leptocardii; order Amphioxiformes; family Branchiostomatidae; genus Branchiostoma; species Branchiostoma lanceolatum. Next base: position 13,677,350 of record NC_089740.1, read on the forward strand.
ACTTCGAACATCAGGCAAACTCGATCCCAAGTGCTGATAGGCTTCGCTCACACGGTGGTTTTATTCGGTGGTTATAGCACATAACCAGGCGTTATGACACCATATACACCTCGGGGCGGGTCATTAACCCTTAATTATTCACCAGGTTTTAAATATTATCACTCACCAGGTCGTGGTACCCATCAGTCTGAGTAATGAGGCTGCGTTCGAGGCACCTCCTCGAACACGGGACCCCATTTTACGTCTCTTCCGAAGCACGGTGCAGCCCCGAAAAGGATACCCTCGAATCCCGGATTCAATCCGGGGTCTCCCAGATCCAACTAATTGGAAGCAGGAGACTCAACTGCTACCAATTCAGCTACAGGGACATCCCAAACTAATACTAGTATCATTTTCCCATCTCGGGCAAATGAAACTCTACGGTGGCCAAACTCCCATTGAATATTCTCCTATAGCATGATAGCCGACGTAGTTAGTTGATGGTAGAGGCTAGTGTCGTAGTGATTTAATTTCGCGGTGGGGAGAAAATGGAGTGTTCGCGTAGTTTTTATATTCACCTTGAATATTCACCTTGAAGCAATAGTAGCGCTACAGTCACAGAAGGGAAACACCGACGGCTTTAGGACTTTAGGGACAGCGAATCAGAAACCAAGATAGATTAGCGTGCACGGTCTCACATCTTCTCGGCTATGGACGTCCCGATCATGAATTTTTCTGCGCTCCCTTTTCGATTTCGACGAGAATCTTTGGGATGGATGTTGTAAAAGCGCCTTCATACAAGATTAGGTTGAACTGCAGTAAACAATCTAAACGTTATCATACATGCCAATTCTAAGTCAAGTTTCACTTGTCAAGAGAAAATAAGATTTCTTTTATTCTTCTGAATAGCTTTATCCCCTCCATTGCTGAATAAAATCACACCCTGCACTGCATGCCACTGTTTTGGGTCTTGGGTCGTTATGACCCGGAAGTAGAATTGACTCGGAAGTGTAGTTAAACCTCCGCGGTGCAGTGAGACATCGGCTGCATTTTGAAGCGGTCAGCTTTGACGCCAAAAATCTCGTTAAGAAGTGCTCTAAGAATCTTAAAAGGTATCTCACTAGTCTCTTAGACTTGTCAGGATCGTGAAGACACCTACAAGGGCCTGACTCGACTGATCGTAACCGTAAGAAATGACTTCTGCTGAGGCCTCATTTTGGACCGTCCAAGACGCGATTTTACAGCCAGTGCGTTCACCCTCCACACTCCCCACAGATCCTCAGGTAACTTTACGTTACTTTGCGTCTTCAGTGGGGGTTCCTACAGCGGTGTTGATTAGTGGGATTTCGTGTGTAGAAATTCGTTCTACCAAGGATGTTAACCTGCTTGGTTCTACTGATAACTATGGTGGGGTCTTTAAGACGGACCCATGCCAGTGGGCTGTTAATATAGAGGAAGGGGAGGGGGGGGGGGGGGGGGGGGAAGAGGTCCATACAAGATATGGTTGCAGACCACAGTATTTCTCCTATAGGGATTTATATAGTTAAGGATCCCAAGGTGAGATGCTTCGACGCTTGAAAATTTATAGAAAGGTGCAGAATTAGGGTACCAGATTTTTATATGCTTGACTTTAAGGTTCAATCTACAAAATATCTGCAAAATGAGGTTGGATTTGCCGGCTCGTTCTCTTTTAAAAGCCACTTTGATATGCCCCCCGGCGGAGGTCACCGTACTGCAGGCGACTTACAGTAGTCGGGCGGTAACAATATCCAGGCGCGAATCCTACCCGACCGAACAAACATCGTAATCAAACTCGTACTGTCTCAAAACTGACGTATACCTCAACCATTCACCGCAGTTTCAGCCTCGCTAACGTGCACAGAAGAAAAACTATGGCCTTTTCAAGTAATGTGACGCACTACTTCATACCCGAACTACTATTGTCCACGGGGGTCGCCCATTAATACTGTGTTCTGCGACCTTAAGACGACCTTGACCTTGGTTTTCTTTTGTTCATGCAATGTAACAGGTTTAGTTGAAGAAGTGTACGAAAGCCTTTTGCAAACATCCGAACGGTTGCCGAGATATCGCCAGCTTTGCACTTCAGGACCCGGCATAGGGGTAGACCCAGGGCAAGGCCTGTATGACGGGCCATTTAGCGCTCTCATTATCTAGACAAAATTACTATTCTGGTGGGTTTTTTTTTTCGTGGAAGGTATCATTAGTGTATATTCTTAAGTTCTAAGTGATTTTAGGTCAGGTTCATAGTTAGTTACGACGCAGGGGGGGGGGGGGGGGAGGAGCGGTGTCCGGGTCCACACCAAGTCCTATAGTTAAGGACAGGGGGCGGTCTTAGAGGCCGTTGCCATGGCAACGGCGGGTCTGGCGGCAACAAAAACGACCGATTTCAAGTGAGTCGACGTCAATTACAGATACACCAGTAAAATTTGACCGAATGCAACGTTTATGGCCAATCCCCGCTGGGGGTTAAGACGACCTTGACCTTGGTTTTCTTTTGTTCATGCAATGTAACAGGTTTAGTTGAAGAAGTGTACGAAAGCCTTTTGCAAACATCCGAACGGTTGCCGAGATATCGCCAGCTTTGCACTTCAGGACCCGGCATAGGGGTAGACCCAGGGCAAGGCCTGTATGACGGGCCATTTAGCGCTCTCATTATCTAGACAAAATTACTATTCTGGTGGGTTTTTTTTTCGTGGAAGGTATCATTAGTGTATATTCTTAAGTTCTAAGTGATTTTAGGTCAGGTTCATAGTTAGTTACGACGCAGGGGGGGGGGGGAGGAGCGGTGTCCGGGTCCACACCAAGTCCTATAGTTAAGGACAGGGGGCGGTCTTAGAGGCCGTTGCCATGGCAACGGCGGGTCTGGCGGCAACAAAAACGACCGATTTCAAGTGAGTCGACGTCAATTACAGATACACCAGTAAAATTTGACCGAATGCAACGTTTATGGCCAATCCCCGCTGGGGGTTAAGGTTGCAGACCACAGTATTTCTCCTATAGGGATTTATATAGTTAAGGATCCCAAGGTGAGATGCTTCGACGCTTGAAAATTTATAGAAAGGTGCAGAATTAGGGTACCAGATTTTTATATGCTTGACTTTAAGGTTCAATCTACAAAATATCTGCAAAATGAGGTTGGATTTGCCGGCTCGTTCTCTTTTAAAAGCCACTTTGATATGCCCCCCGGCGGAGGTCACCGTACTGCAGGCGACTTACAGTAGTCGGGCGGTAACAATATCCAGGCGCGAATCCTACCCGACCGAACAAACATCGTAATCAAACTCGTACTGTCTCAAAACTGACGTATACCTCAACCATTCACCGCAGTTTCAGCCTCGCTAACGTGCACAGAAGAAAAACTATGGCCTTTTCAAGTAATGTGACGCACTACTTCATACCCGAACTACTATTGTCCACGGGGGTCGCCCATTAATACTGTGTTCTGCGACCATATTTTAAAATGTTTTGAAATAAGCTTTTGTTCCTTGCTTAGTTCCTCTTCAGATTTTCTCAAACCCTTCCTTACTTCTAATTCAGATTTACTCAAACCCACCCTAGTTCCAATCCAGATTTGATGAAACCGTACTAGAGCTGTGTACCTAAACAAATTTTAGGTACAGGTACAGGTACACGGGTTTAGGTACAGGTCCGGACCTGAACCTGTACCTAAACTACTTGTTTGGAAAATGCTACATTTTCGATAAGGACAAAAGCATGTTTGAACTGGTAAAAACATGATACACATGTATTTGATTGTGCTAGGTATTATTTCTATGAAAACACGGATGTAAATTTGACATGAGAATGTGTTTTCTGTGCATTAGAGTGGCTTTAGAGCACTGCCACGGTAATTTCATAGTAATTTTATCTGTCAAAGTGGCCATCCCCTGAGTCAAGTCCAGTACCGATACAGCAGGGTCAGGTATTTTGGACCTGTACCTAATTGATTGTACCCGGTACTGTATCGGTACAGTGTACGGGTACACAGCTCTAAACCGTACCCTAGTTCCAATCCAGATTCACTCATTGTTGTTCTTAGTTATTAGTGCTTAAACTGTCCACCTGGTTTAAGTACTGTACATGCAAGTCTGTAGATCCTACTTAAAAGCCTGCACCTCCAGGCTCCACATGTATTTTTTAGAACAGACGCTTGTCTTAAAGCACTCTTAGTAATGGTCTGGCTATTATTGGACTGTCTAGTTTTGTGTAGTTTTCTAGGACTGTAAGATTTTGTTGAATCTAAAGCTGTAAAGGTACGTCCGCCAGGCATTGTGAAAAAATTGACGGTTATATTATTGACCCCAATACGCTGTTGAGCAAGTCAGATTCATGAATTCTCAAAACCCTCATCGATTTTTATGCAAAAATAAACATTAATTAAATCTTCATATTTGTTTTATTCCTCCAGGCTTCACATACTCATAGTATTGAGATGGGGAACAAGATTGAAAACCCTGGGGATGCGTCCAACCATACTGCAGCCACACCGAAATCCAGTTTATACAAACATGCTGGTGAGAAACCCTACATGTGTGGGGAGTGTGGATACAGCACAATTATAAAGTCTCACTTTTCCCAACATATGAGAACCCACACAGGAGAAAAACCCTACAAGTGTGACCAGTGTGACTATTCTGCTGCTCAGAAATGCAATTTGGACTACCATATAACAAAACACACTGGTGAGAAACCCTACAAGTGTGGGGAGTGTGGATACAGGACAGCTCAAAAGTCTAAGTTATCCCGACATATGAGAACCCACACAGGAGAAAAACCCTACAAGTGTGACCAGTGTGACTATTCTGCAGCAGAGAAAATTTCTTTGGACAAACATCTAACAAAACACACCGGGGAGAAACCCTACATGTGTAGGGAGTGCGGGTACAGGACAGCTTACAAGCCTAACTTATCCGATCACTTGAGAACCCACACAGGAGAAAAACCCTACAAATGTGACCAGTGTGACTATTCTGCAGCATTGAAATCCACTTTGGACAAACATCGAAGAAAACACACTGGTGAGAAACCCTACATGTGTGGGGAGTGTGGATACAGGACAACTCAAAAGTCTGCCTTAAACCTACATATGAGAACCCACACAGGAGAAAAACCCTACAAATGTGACCAGTGTGACTATTCTGCAGCACAGAAATGCTTTTTGGACATACATCTAAGAAAACACACTGGTGAGAAACCCTACATGTGTGGGGAGTGTGGATACAGAGCAAGTCATAAGTCTTATCTCTCCCGACATATGAGAACCCATACAGGAAGAAAACCCTACAAATGTGACCAGTGTGACTACTCTGCTGCACAGAAATCCTATTTGGACATACATCTAAGAAAACACACTGGTGAGAAACCTTACACGTGTGGGGAGTGTGGATACAGAGCAAGCCATAAGTCTTATCTCTCCCGACATATGAGAACCCATACAGGAGGAAAACCCTACAAGTGTGACCAGTGTGACTATTCTGCAGCACAGAAATCCGCTTTGGACTACCATATAACAAAACACACTGGTGAGAAACCCCACAAGTGTGGGGAGTGTGGATACAGGACAGCTCAAAAGTCTAAGTTATCCCGACATATGAGAACCCACACAGGAGAAAAACCCTACAAATGTGACCAGTGTGACTACTCTGCTGCACGGAAATCCACTTTGGACATACATCTAACAAAACACACCCGGGAGAAACCCTACATGTGTGGGGAGTGTGGGTAAAGGGTAGACATCATCTAAGAAAACATGCTGCAGAGAAAACCTACATGTGTGGGGAGTGTGGGTACAGGGCAGCTCAAAAGTCTCAATTATCCAAACATGAGAACCCATAATGATACAGGACTCTGGAGAGAGACCGTACAAGTGTGACTATTCTGCAGCAGTAAAAGCCAGTTTGGACCAACATCATCTAGCAAAAACACTCGAGAAGAACCCTAAATCTATGAGGAGTGTGGATGCAGGACAGGTACAAAGTCTAATCTAAACCGACATAAGAAAACCCACACATTAGAAAAAAAACCTACAAGTGTGACCAGTCGACAGCGCTGAAGTCAAATTTGGAACAAACACAAAAACAATGGAGATAACAAACCTGCGTGATATGGAAAGTGTGGGTACAGGACCTCTAAAAAGTCTAGCCTAATGAAACATTAGCCTGATTTAATTGCCCTTGTAACAGCTGTCCAATACTGGCCAGGGAGGGGCCATAAAAGCCCTGGATAGCGTGAGTTTGCATTATACAGACCAACCAAACATATGAAAGACCCTACGTGTGTGACCATCATCATCATCATCACCGGTCTTCCTCTTACAAGTAAAGTTCGTTCTCCAGAATTTCTTGTCATTCATTGCAGAAAGGAGTTCCTGGCCTTCCAAATTAGTTTCAGTTTCTATCAGTTTCTTCAGAGTTGTGATCGGTCGACCAATCCTTCTGTTTGCGTCCGGGTTCCAAAGCAGCTTTCCCGCTGGTTCACTGCTACGTACAACGTGGCCCGCGAGACTCAGCCGCCGACGTTTCTCCACTGTGGTGACATATGGCAATGGTCCATATAACTGTTTATTTGTAGCGTGCTTCCACCATGGTGTATTGTAGATCACACGGAGCATCTTTGTGAGAGTGCCATTGAGTTTGTGACCAGTGTGACTATTCTGCTGCAAGTAAAGCTGCTAAGGGAACTAAGACACTAAGATGGGGTGACTCAAGCATCTATGGTTCACGTTTACTTTTCTTCAATAGTTCACTCGTATTGGCAACCTTTCCTGTCCAGTATTATCTTTTCTACTCCTTGAACCAACAGTTCAACTACATGTGGCCTGTGTGATATAGACTAACACATAGGATATACGTATAAAGCATAGCTTACGTATTTAATGAGATCTGATTTGTTAAAATGAATTTATTTCAAAGATAAGAAAAAAATTATGAAGAAAAAGGTATGGAAGTTAAAATAGGCAAAATAAAACAACTGACAAGACAAGGTTGAAGTATTTTCGATATTTTAAGCACATGTATTATTCATTCACTCAAACTATTCTGTACAATAAGAAAAGAAAATTAAGAACAAATATCAAACAACTAACATTAACAAAGTAAACTAGTGCTACTAAGTTTGCTTAAGCTTTCAAGTGCGTAGACTAACTATATTTGCCACTTTTTTTGCCCTCATAGTTCAAAAAACATTTACAGAAATTACAATCTGTGTAATGTTTGATTATGTATCAGAGTCCAGTAGTGTTTGTTCCAAGAATTATATAAATAACTTGAAAAAAAGAAGACTTTCTTAGACAGAAGTTGGCAGTCTTGAGTCCTTGGGAGATTTCAGTCTTAAGACAAAATCTGCCTAAAGACAATTACATCTTAAAGACAGTTAAAAAGCATGTCTTGTAGAGCAGCATGTCGTGTTGTATACTGATCAGTTGAAGGCACACTTGCACCAAGTCTTCTTAAGTGTATGTAACAACAATAATGCTAACAGACTCTTATAAGTAGGACAAATGCAGCTTACGTATACAATTCTGTCCATAATTCTGTGCAGTTTTCTCTTCATCATTCTTAATCTTACAATGGCAGCTCTCTTATAACAATCACACCTATACATTGTCACTATTGACGTACATACAATGTCATACATTACAATGTACATTACTCAATGAAGCTAGTTAAGACTTTCACCATTTATACAAAGATGTCCTATATGGAATTTCAAAACAGGACAGCGTAGGATTTTAAAAAGTCAGCCCTGAAGACCAGCTAGGCTGTAGCATTGTGATAACAGTATAAACGTAGTATCCAACACAAAACAATCTGGACTTGAAAAACTTTCGTTCAAAATTGTGCCCTTCTTTAGAAAGACTGATCCACATTCTTGTCATATGACCCCATGGACATGTGACTTTGGAGAAGGGTCAAAGGTGACTGGATGTCTGTATAAGCTAGTTCAAGGTTTGACGTGTGCCTGCGCAGTAAGATGCATTGTGGGTAATATGTCAAAGATGAAGGATCCTGGCAATAATACATATTGAATGTTGAGGGGCTTTCAACTTTGACATACTACCCACAATGCACCACACTGCACATATGCACTTCAAAGCGTGAAATGGCTTATTGTCCCTTCTCTATCGTCACAGTCTGTCAAGTTGTGGGTCATTCACACTGAGGAAGACTGTAGAATAGGCTTAAAATTCTGAGTCAGCATTATTTTATATACAACATAACAGTTACTCAAGCATCTGAATAAAATTTGGAAATGGTCATTTTAGGATTCGAATCCAGTTGCTTGAGTAACTGTTAGCTTGCATATCATATTACATGGTTGCCTAACGTTCATTGAAGCATCATTTCGTGTTGGAGAGCAAGTTTGAACTGTTATCAAGTAAGCTACCAACGAGAAACATTTGACAGCTAGGCCGCCGTGTTGTTGTCTTTGTCTCTGGCCAGAATGGCCGTGTGCTGACACCCCCCACCCCCGACGCAAGGACAACATCTCTGCTTTCCAAAGAGAAACATTGGACAGCTAGGCTGCCATGTTGTTGTCTGCCATCCCCCTGAGACAAGAACAACGTCCCTGCTTTCTAGCTGTTTCCCAGACATTTTCGTTGGCACCCAATGAGAAATATTTACAGCTAGGCCGCCGTGTTGTTGTCTTTGTCTCTGGCTAGAATAACCGTGTGTTGCCCTCCCCCGGAGACAAGGACAACGTCCCTGCTTTCCAGCTGTTTCCCTGACATTTTCGTTGGCACCCAATGAGAAATATTTACAGCTAGGCCGCCGTGTTGTTGTCTTTGTCTCTGGCCAGAATGACCGTATGCTGCCCTCCCCCGGAGACAAGGACAACGTCCCTGCTTTCCAGCTGTTTCCCCGACATTTTCGTTGGCTCCCAGACATCGTCATCGTCGCTGAGTCCCAGCTGCAAGTTGGTGCCCATTCCCCAGGAGTATGCCTCGCCTAGAAAACAAATAAAACACAAATTTGTCAGAATTTAAAGTACTCAGGTTAAAACTTGGGTAAAACATTGGTTGTTGATGAAGGTAAGCAGGTTTTGTCCACAAGATCTGATGAACAGCAGGTTTCTATCCCAAAACATGAATTGATATGCAAATAAGATGTAGACAAATCTTTACCATTTTTAGTGACAGCGAACGACACGGACGAGCCTGTAGCCACACCACAGATGTCCTTGAGCGCGGTGAGCTGCGTAGGTTTGGTGACTTCCTTGTCCATGTCTTCACCCAGGCCCAGTCTGCCGTACTCTCCCCTACCCAGCACATACACTTCACCTGGAACACAACATCACACTTTAGCATCACACTTTAACATCACACTTTAACATCACATTTTAGCATCACACTTTAACATCACACTTTAACATCACATTTTATCTCCCACCCAGGCCCAGTCTACCATACTCTCCCCTACCCAGCACATAAATACACCTCACCTGAAACACAATATGCAGTTAGGGTTGTCGACTTAGAACCTGAGTTTGAATCCCTGATAGATTCACAACAATTTCTCCACTCAACTCAGGCCTAAATGAGTACCTAGCTTCCGCTGCGAAAGAACATCAACTGGAGGTCCAGCGTTTGAGGAGAGCCACACCTCGAGCACATCAGAGTCCCATGTTAAAAGAGTAGGGGTCCATCCCGGTGCAAGTGAATCAAATACATCTGTCCAGATACGCGGCTTGTGTTCTTCAGTGCAAACCTGGTGTGTTACTCCATGTGATGGTTAAATGGGTATGCAATACATGTATACACAAAATATGAGGATTCATGATCTTTTTCAGCCATCATTAAAACTTCCTAGCTTTTACAAAGGTAACTCCATTCTAAACTATCTACCCACTAGAATGTACAAAAATAATTCTAAATGTCTGGACTCTTTTCAAACTAGCATGCATTTTATTTTTGAGAATCCAGAAACTATGGCTTACCATCTTGTGACAGTGCCACAGTGTGATGCTGTCCTCCCTCGATGTACTTCCAATGCTTGCCTGACATGGACTCCACATGTTCAGGCACGTATCTCGCAGCCTCACCATCCAATCCTACATCCAGAAAAAGGCAGGCATCATTGTACTGTAAATCTATTGATTTCATGTTTGCGGCATTCAAATTTCGTGACATAGTAACAATCTAGACTAGAGGTTGCGGTATCTGTCAGTTGGCAGCTGAAGCAGTAGCAGAAACAACAGGAAACAGAACATGTATATGATTACTGCGTGATGAGTCAACACAAAATGTGCAAACTTAGAAAACCATAATCATACAGCTCTTTTGATCAACAGAAACAATTGTCCCATCTGCATGCTATCTTTTCTTGTTAGACTATACAAGCTTAATCTTTTAGATGATGATAATAGAAACAAGTAATATACCCTTTTCGTAGGTAACAATATATGAATGAATGAATGATTTATTGCACAACAATTGCATCAGTGACAATGTATGGCAAATTACAGACAAAATAGGTAGCAATCTAGTTCTATACAAGAATATTTCTACTTACTATAAGACTATATCCAGTGTGATCTATGGCCATTGCAACATGAAACTAATACAGACTAAGAGTTGTGTTTTTCTAGGCTAATTGTAATCTAAGGAAATTTCTAATTGCTATAACGCTACATCATATATGGCTGTTTGTATTAAACAGGTAACAAACAGCTGTAAACTAACAGGTTGCTATGAGCAAAACATGGTTAAAAGGGGGTTAAAACTATCGTAAAAACTGTTATTGGTTCACTCTTTTATAAACAAAATACAAAACAAACATATGGAAATCAAATCATGAACATGTGATCACAATAAATGCCTCACCCATCTGGTAGTAGTTGTTCAGTCCGAAAGCGTACACGTCTTCCTGGTCGTCTGAGATGACAAACGTGTTGTGGTTTCCGCAGAAGACGTCGGCAAACTTCATGTGGCTCTTCCCGGAGCCCCGCTTACCCCTCATCCTGACCAGAGCAGGGTCCACTAGCAGACCTGCCAAATAAAAGGGTGAAGGTCAGTAAAGCCTTTTGTTGTGTCATTAATTACCACTTCCAGTAGCTATGGATCAACAACAAAAGGGAAGACTTCGACTCCCTCAACCTACACAGAGGCACCTGGCAGTCTGCCATTAGGCACGTTTTTGCGTGGTTTAAAAAGCTCAGAGCATGAAGTTATTACACAAGTATGCTAAACAGTGTTAGTAGATGTCACTACCGTGAAGATTTCAGCATTTATTTATTTCCACTTTTTTGGCCATAAATTAAAACTGATTTACCTTCCTTTAACTGTGATTCATGATACCAACTTGAAATTATGTACTCAATACTATGCAAGTTGCTTATATCTAAACCAACGACTGAGGTCCATAAACTGTACTCACCGAGTCCCTTGCGGCCCCCGCGGACCGTAAAGCACTCAGCTATTCTCCCCAGTTGGCCCTGCTCGCCGCAGCCGAAGGTGTACAGGTCTCCCTCCTCGGTTAGACAGGCCACATGGCTCACCCCACTGGAGATCTTCAGCACCGGGGCGGGGAGGGGGATCTCGACCGGTCTGGGCTGAGCCTTGCCGTCACTGGTCAGACCAAACTGACCATTGTTGTCCTGTTGGGAGGAAAATTATACAGTTTTAACTACAGTCAAACCTGTATTCAGCAACCACTCAATGGACTGAGCAAAAATGGTTGCTGAGGACAGGTGGTTGCTCCCGACAGGTTGGTTCGTTGACCAAAAAAATCATACATTGGAAAAAAATTCACCTTTAGTTAGTTCCCAGGAAACATATCTACAAGAGATGCATTTGTATCTAAATACAATAAGGAATAAAATATCCAGTTTTCAGAAGACAGATACAAGCATTGACGATGTATGGCAATGGTGTACTGCATATGTTTGGAATTGCCGAAACACAGACAGATATACGTACAAGTCAACTACAACAAAAAGTGAACAAGACCTACAACAATGTATCTACCACCCAAAAATCATTGAACATATAGCATGTCCAGAACACAAGAAATCAAGACTGCCAGGGGCCCAACAATCAACTCATTTCTTCATTCTACCATCAACGCAGTGTACACACTAAATATCATAAAGATCCCATTCAGTTAGGCTGTTCACAATCACAGAAGTTAATAAACGACAGTAAACATCTCACCCTGAATGTCCCCCAGCACCAAACCCTGCCGTCCGTAGTGAGTGCGATGGTGTGGGAGTCTCCAGCACCGAGCTGTGCGATCTTGTCGCTCAGTTCCACCTTCCCTGGTACGGTTTCCGTGCCGATTTCTGAGGTGTCTCTTCCTAACGCTCCCTCATCGTTACAACCCCACGACCAGACCTGAAGACAAGACACAGATAGTGATCAAGACACTGGAGGAGTCCACTTGCGAATACACGAAACATCCACGTATGAATCTAGAAAGCTACAATTATGTGTGCTAAAGACAAAGTTTTGGCAGTACCTTAGAAATGACAAGCAAGCTAAAATTTCAACAGAAGCTGCTAGTAGTGGGCCAAAATTAAAAAAAAATTCCTAAAGGAAAGACCTACGTAGAACTAAATACAGGAACACTCAAGAATTATTAAACAGTTACAGTAACATGAATAAGTTGACACTCTCTGATATCGATCTCTTCTGTGTACCCTTAAAAATCAATATTTTAGGTTAAAAAGTTTAAGATCAGCATTTTTCCTAAAGATGATGAACATCAATACTACTCTATGACACAAGTTACATTGTTCCCTTACCTCTCCTTTGACAGTGAGTGCTACTGTGTGCATACCCCCTGCACACACATCTATGACTTTATCCTCGATAGCCACCAATCCAGGCTTCTTCCTTTCCATGATATCCTCCCCTAACCCCAGCTGACCTGTGTCACCCTGACCCAGCGTCAAGACAACACCTTCTACAGTACGGCAGGATGGTTGGACCTCTGGAATAAAAGATGAGGAGAATACTAGTATTTAGTTCTTTCTCCTGGGTGGTGTCCTCCCCTAACCCCAGCTGACCCGTATCACCCTGACCCAGGGTCAGGACAACTCCTTCTACAGTACGGCAGGAGGGTTTGACCTCTGGAATAAAAGATGAGGAGAATATTTAGTTCTTCCTCTCGACGGTGTCCTCTCCTAACCCCAGCTGACCTGTGTCCCCCTGACCAAGGGTGAGGATAACTCCTTCTACAGTACGGCAGGATGGTTGGACCTCTGGAATAAAAGATGAGGATAATACTAGTATTTAGTTCTTTCTCTGGGTGGTGTCCTCCCCTAACCCCAGCTGACCCTGACCCAAGGTAAGGACAACTCCTTCTAGTTCTACCGTATGGCAGGTGGGCTGGACCTCTGGAATAAAAGATCTAAGCTTGAGACCTAAGGTATAATGCAAACAGTTTGTAATTTTTATTTTCAGAGGTGATGTTTGACATTAGCTACTGCTAGAGTGCATCACATCTGTGTCCTGTGTATTCTTCAGTTGTTTAATAAAAAACCAAACAAAAACAAAACAGTTTACCATAACAAAGGCAGAATCACAGGCATATTGGGAAATTTCAAAAATATACAGACAAGACACACAAACCGAGGTCAATACAGAATCATTCTCTTGAGGAACCAGTATACTCACCAAGCTTCCTTTTTATTTTAGGCGTGGCTGCCTCGGAGGTTTTGGATGGCCGCCCTCTTTTGGACTTGGCCTTGACGACATCATTAGTTGTGGAGTCCGCTGCTCTTTTCCGAGTCTTAGAGTTAGATGGGGCCATCTCCTTATAAGGAAAATAAAGAATAGTATGGACAAATGTTTATACAAGTAACCAAGACAACAAATTACAAAAATTACACTTGGACATGGTTGTATTCAAGACGATGGAATTTTTAAAATCGTTACAAAAAAGGTTACAAGGAAAAAATGTAGAGAACTTTATTACGTGACAATAATTTTGTAACAGGTACAATGTATGGCAACTCGAAGATGCATGACAGTTAAGAATTGCTAATAGGTAACAATTTTAAATAACTAATCTAATTGATATAATTTAGAGCAGACAAATTATCTAGCTATACATGTACCAAAATATGACCATCTCTACTTCCCAAGAAAGAAGATATTTACGTTATCATAAATTTCCTTCTCCATACATTTATGCTATCTTTATGGCCCATAAATGAGCTTCAAACGACCGTGTTGCAAATATACAAATGTAACTGCCTCCTTTGTCAGTACTGGACAACCAGTACGGAAGTGGTCGTCAGAACAGGAGCTCCAGTACTGAGACTTTCTCAGTACTGGAATTCCTGTACTGGGCAGCTTCAGTACTGGGAACCCTCCTGTCAGGACTGGAAACCGTAGCCTCCGATGCAGACTCCTCACGGCTGTTTTTTTTTCAAGTTACGGTTTTATAATATCACATTTTTTTTCTTATTGCTGGCCGGGAATAAGAAAAAAAAAAGTTAAACACCGTAACTTGAAAAAGAAAACAGCCGGGAGGAGTCTGCATCGAAGGCTATGGAAACCGAGTGCTGAGACTCTAACGAGCGTACTAGTATAACGCTATTTTCAGGGCTTAGTCAGGCTTAGTTAACTTACAACTTTCACTGTAGACTAGATAACTTTGTCTGCAATTAGCCTTCGGGCATGAACTTGCAATAAAGTTATTATTATTATCATTTAAATTTACAGACAACTATTATATATAAAATCCAAAACTGTCCAGTCGGTCCAAACAATGGATCATCCTTGCCAGTACTAATAGAACGTGAGTACAGGACGCCCAGTTCCGAAATAATTTGAGGTCTCGGCTTCCAGTACTGAAGAGTCACTATTTACTGGTAAATCCAGTACGGAACCCGTTACATCCGTAAAACGGCACTCGGTTGTCCAGTGCTGAATGACCTCCGCACTGGGTATCCAGTACCGAATGAGGTGAATGAGCGTTGACCTAGCCGGAACGCAAATCCGTACTGGAACCCGAGTGCCGAGAGCAGTTCAGCTCTGGAACCCGAGTACCGAAACAAATTAAGTACTGGACGCCCAGTGCTGACGAAGCTTCGGTACTGGAATAAAGCCGTCCCGTACTGGAATTCTTGTACGGAACTTCCTTCCGTACTGGGGGCCGAGTATCGGCGCCATTTTCTCCACGGGTTCCGTACTGGGCGCCTAGTAAGGAGCCGGTTACATCTGTATATTTGCGACCGTGTTCACCACTTCAAACCTTTATAACGTCGAGCCGGTTACTCATTAAACACGACGTCAAACCCCAAGTGCGCACGTGAAGACATTCCAAGGGGCGTTTTTATCGCAAGTCAAATTTGCCGCCATCTTTCATTCATTCCCTTGTCGAGTCGAGCAAGTGCGATGCACTTATTGTGGTCAGAAATTGACTAAAATCCCCTGAAATAACCCCAAAATCTTCCTGCAAGAAGAAAGAACTACATACCTTGATTCTTTAACTAAAAGCAGCCGAAATAACTTGATTTTTAGCTAAAAACTAGTCGAAGTTTCGGAACACGTTGTCTGTCTCTTTCCGAGAAAATGGAAGATTCGTCGGTGCGCAGCGAGACTGCGCAGCTCTCGTCATTAAATCTCGCGATGTTTGAGGAATTCTTCACCTTTGACCCAACCCGGAAGTGAATCAATTTTTGACGTGTCAAATCGAACATGTCCGTCTGAAACCCTGGAGAATCACTCTGTTCTCGTTTTTGAGCGATTTTTACGAAAACAAACGCATATTTAAGGTAAGTCTTTGACTAGATATTATTTTGAACATGTATAGGTGCAAGGAGTGTATAAGAATTCCTTAGAATAGGCTGTCTTGCTTTTGCCCATGTCTGGTTTTAGAGCGAAATTTTCCAAGTTGAAAAAATTTTATTATAGTTCCGTCAGTGTCATGTGTCAACCTGAAACGATGTTGTGTAAACGTTGCCAGATACAAACCTGAGTCATTTTATGGTGAGATGAGCTACGGGCATTGGTTTCAGCTTTGGGAAATTGAACGCCTTTATTTCTGCAAGCCAAAGTGCCAAAATATAGGGAAATTGAAGTATATTTGTATATGTTGACATATGTATGCAGAATTGCAGATGGTATCATACTATATTTGTGCTTCCAATTAACACTGGCGGCTGACTGGCCATGGCAAAATTAGAAAGTAATTTCGAACATTTTGGAAACCCTAAATGTCAATTCAGTGCTTGATGTAAATAAATTTCACCAATACTTTTGATGTGTGCATACCTCCCTTTGTACATG
Organism: Branchiostoma lanceolatum; assembly: GCF_035083965.1. Lineage (NCBI taxonomy): Eukaryota > Metazoa > Chordata > Leptocardii > Amphioxiformes > Branchiostomatidae > Branchiostoma > Branchiostoma lanceolatum. Next base: position 13,693,587 of record NC_089740.1, read on the forward strand.
TGTTATGGTATGATGACTATCTATATTTTTGTCAAAACACATGAAGTGTTTGATTTATTCTTTTCTTTGTTACATTTTCAAACTGCTGTGCAGCTTCGTTCTGCTGTGACGTTTTTCAAGGGGCCCGGAGTCTCTAATGTCTCATCTAACGTCTCATCAATAAAAAGACTTGCTTCCTAAAAATCATAGTAGGATTGGTCTGGACCAATTGTAGGGAATTGCGCTGGAGGAAGCGACCTCTGACCTCCGCTTGTGCTACAGTTATTCTTGCAACATCCGCCATGCTGAACGGCAGGGCTCACCTCCCATGCAATGTTACCACCACCCCGCCCTTGCTGCAATTCCACTTCTTTTAAGAACTAAAAAAAATCAGCGTCTGTGTCCTCAGTATCACCATGGGGGTCGTCAGTAGTGCATGACAGAACTCGCAAACAACGACTTCCTACTTAGACTGGCGAGGAAAGAGCCAGTCTCGGACAACTCTTTCCATCTTTTAAAAGTCACATTGTAATTTTGCCCCTGATGAATCACCATGGTGGTTGGCAGTAGTACTAGTAACATGACAAAGCTCACAAAAAACGACTACAGCCAATGACTGGCCACGAAGGACAACAACTTTCGCACAATACTTGTTTTCATGTAACAGTGTTCCTTACAGAACTCGCATTTTCCCCTAAAAATCAGCATTTTTGTCTTCAGACTCACCATGGGGGTCGGCAACAGCAGCATGACGGAGCTTGCAAACAACGACTACCTACTGAGACTAGCGGGGAAAGAGCTGATCTCGGAAAACTAATTTTATCTTTAGAAACCTACATTTTCCCCTTAAAAATCAATGTCTTTGCCCCAGAATCACCATGGGGGTTGGCAGTAGTATCATAACGGAGCTTGTAAACAACGACTACCTACTAACTGAGACTGGCGGGGAAAGAGCCAGTCTCGAACAACTCTGTCTATCTTTGAAAAGTCACATTGTAAATGTAATCTTGCCCCCAAATCACCATGGGGGTTGGCAGAACTACTAGTAACATGACAAATCTCACAAAAAACGACTACAGCCAACGACGGGCCACGAAGGACAACAACTTTCACACAACGCTTGTTTTTATGTAACAGTGTTCCTTACGTAGAGAGCTCGCATTTTCCTCTAAAAATCAGCATTTTTGTCTTCAGAACCAACATGGGGGTCGGCAACAGTAGCATGACGAGCTTGCAAACAACGACTACCTGCTGAGACTAGCGGGGAAAGAGCTGATCTCGGACAACGACTCATTCTTTGTATCTTTTAGGGTAAAAAGAAGCATTTTTTCCTAAAAAAGATAACCACTTTTTTTCCAGACTCACCATGGGGGTCGGCAGCAGTAGCATGACGGAGCTTGCAAACAACGACTACCTGCTGAGACTAGCGGGGAAAGAGCCGATCTCGGACAATGACCCGTTCTGGAACCAGCTCCTGTCCTTCTCCCTGCCCACACCGCTCAGCACACCCGAGGCCAGGCAGTTGGAGGACGCCACCAAACCTATCTGTAAATCTCTGGGTGAGTGCAGCTTGGGCATTTCAGAGTAATGCAATGTTGAGATGCATGTAGTTGTCTATTACATATAGTGCATAGGAAGCAAGAAAGAAAAATTTGATTTGAAAATCTACTATGACATTGAGACTGTATTTGTATCTTCGATACATAGAAGTCTCGCTACATTTTTGTCCTATAAGATTTACGAGTTACGTGCAGAACTGGATCAAAATACAGTTGGAATCTTTTAAAAATCTTTCTTTCTTATTGCTTTACTCTACAGACAACAGATGTCTTTTTTGTCACCCCAATTGATGGGTATAGTACTATCAAGACACAAAAAACAACATGTACAGTACTATATGAAATAGTACTATATGATACAATACATGTTGTTTTTTGTGTCTTGATAGTTCATGTTCTTTCTGTCTTTCTGTCTGTGTTTGTGTGTCTGTCTGTGAAGTCTGCCATCTCTGATTGCCTTATTTTTGTTGCAGTTGAAAACAACCCCCAGACAGGAAACTTCTGTGCTCTGATCCGCGTCTTCCTGAGACGAGCAGGAGAACTTAAGACGTCTACACAGTGTGAGAAGTAAGGAACCAGACGCTTCCTCTTTAAGGAGAAGTATACCGTTACTGTAGTATACTGTCTTCAAAATGGAATGCTTTGAAATAGCCTTCTGTACTCTCACCTCTCAAATAAACGTACCGGTACGTTTATTTTTTTTCGCCTATAGTTCCACCCGGTATGTTCTTATTCTAGACGGTACGTTTATTATTTTTTGAAAAATTGAGGCTTTGTAAACCAGGAATCCCTCTAAAATCGTAAGTTAAGGTTTATCTGCCCATATTTCCCCGGTATTTTTGCTCGTAATTCGCTATTTTTCGGCCTACCGGCGTTGATTTTCTCGCCGCTTTGACGGCCTTGTGAAAAGTATCCTGGCGGCACTCGTAACATATCGGTCGATATCGCTATGACGCTACTAAGTAAACCGGAAAAAAAGACGCGACATTGACATTTTAAAATACAATTTTCATATAAATAACTTTGATAGTCTCTGTTTATATCGTAAACCAAAGCACGCTGATCAAAAACGTGTGGAGTAGGGTGCACGGCTGCACGGGGAATAATAATTTCCTGACCACTATATCCGTAGTATCGGCAGCGCGACGGAAGAATTATTTGTTCGCAGAAGACATGTAACACGTTAAAACAACAATCATAACTTAACTTCCCTATGTGTTTTGAGGCCACAAAATCTCTAAAACGGCAGAAATATGTCCGATATGATTGGGTAAACCAAGGAGGTTTAAAATATCCTATTTAAACCTCCTTGGGTAAACAACAGCGCGAAATCGCGAAACATGGCCGCCACTCTCAGGCATGGCGACAGTAAAACTAGCAGCATATTGCGTAGTGCGGATACCGATCTTTAAAATGATACCGTAAACGCATGGAAATATTATATTTTTGGGCAACGATAGACACACAAGGCCATATTTATTTTCAGAGGGTTCATTTTTTAAAATTATCTTAAGATTTTTCCAATTTAGGCGGTTCATCGCGGGTTTCTAGTGTCAACACGTAATGGGTAACTTCTTAGTATGTGCGGTCTGTGACGTTGAGCTACTTTTACAGTCGATCTCTGTTCAATATTGTGGGATTTACCGCGGGAACTCGAAATCTGAGCGTCTCACTTTGTTTTCGACGCTATGGAGCAAAAGTTTATAGACATATTTCTTTTGTGGAAGGACTGTGTTCATATTTGTGTTTTTTGTGGTTGATGTCTTTAGAAAATATGATCAGGTACATTTAACTTAAGGTACTCCTAAACCCGGGCTGAGGCATATGCTGATAATAAATTATTTCCATTAGACCTGGTGCTTTATAAGACCTATTTTTATAATCTATAATGTTTTTCCCTTCAATGCCACAATTTAACCCCTAAATTGAAGGGTAAAGTTGCAGTTTTCATGCCTCAGTACGGAGGGGGGATCATGGACAACAGCCTACTCCGCCCCCCTGGGGAGCCCAGATGGCCCCAGCTGGTCCCGTGGCGGGAAAACAATAGGCCGCTCCGCCAATCAGGCTGCGCTAAGTGGATGACGACACGACTAATGGAGAATCCCCAAAGCTGTGCCAAGTGTGCATTTCCCGATTGAGTATTTGTAATAAACTGTGCTGGTCTGAATTGCACGGATATGTGAACAACTACCACAAAAGAACTAGGTTCCATTCAGTAACGTTCATTTTTCTTCTTCATAAATCCATTGCCTACAAACTCTGATCTAAAGTTACAGTAAGGACTGTCTTTCTTGGATCGAGGGATGTACATCGTAGAGCGACGTAACATAATGTTCCGACTTCACGGCATAATTTTCAACAAAAAGCTTGACTGCACCGATATAAGTATGACAATAGAACTAAATTTCAGTAAGTTAGGTTCATTTTTATTAGTAAAAACTTCAATGCCTTCAAACAGCGGTCTAACGTTAACTGTAACGAATGAATTTCTTTCTTGGGTTGTCCATCCCGGAGTTACACAAATATTATCGCCAACTTCACAGCATATCAACAAATAAAGTTTACTAAGCAATAACTTCCGAAAACGTTACATACATGTCGATATTTTGTAGATACAACATCGAACGTGAAATAAGCAGATGTCTGGGCAAATATACAGAATCATCATAATTTTGATTTTGAGACCCAGCTTCACTTCGGACAAGTATATTTACGAATGTTCAACAATTAGCCCAAAAATCCCATACCACATCCAGCCATGCTATCTATCCCGACCACCAGTTCAACATCGTTGATCGCCAAGCCGCGTAAAAGCTGTTTTTGTCGCGAGAAAACGCGCGTATGTCCGTGCATCTTTGATCATCACGGCATGCACGGCATACTATTTTCGACAACAATGGGGTCGAGACGTGTCCGGCGTCAGAAACAAGTCTGTAACTCCAGAAAACCCGAGTAGGATTCCTCTAGAAAGGCCTCAGAATAATCGTAAAGACTTCTCCCACGAAGCTATGTAGGATAGAGCCCGGTAAACGACTGTCTTCCGGGCTAGATCTCGTCCCGAAGCGGACGGCGCAGATCGCCGGCCTCGAGAGGTCCGCCGTTTTGTTTGACTCCGGGGGGGAAATGACGTCACGTTCTGTTGTTGTGGCGTGTTTTGGCTGTTCTTCACTCCCTCCGGAAAACTTTTATCCATGTTTTGCCTTCTAAATCCGCCAGGAAGCGCTTTTCGAAAGGTCACTGACCCTCATTTAACAGGAAGTGATCGGGCCCGTGGAATGCGGCCAAAAAAACAGCGATTTCGACACTTATACGGCCCCTGAAGGGGAAAAACGTTACATATACAATAGATATATGATTTTCAAAACGAATCCATGGTAAAACTACGTATGAATTATGGGGGAAAAGGTCATTTTTGTGGATATAACCCTCTAAACTAAACCGTCAAATTTCGCCGAAACAATGCCTTGCTATTTGAGTCGGTGAAGGCTGGCTGCATAGGGGGCAATAAAAATAACCGAAAAAAATTCCTAAAAAATCAGCATTTGAAAATATGAGAGAGAAAAAACATGATATTTTTACTATTACCATTATGTACATTTCTGAGAAATACCATTGATTTTTACCCAAGCTCTAGCCTGGAAATTCGATTTTTCTAAAAATGGGCGTGGCCCCATAACTATTGATGACGTCATCGTGAAGTCATAAAAATTTGCATATATTACCGTCTTGCAACAAGGTATTATGTTACAAAAGCTCAAAGTCCATAGTTAACTGCAACATATAGTTTGATATACCCTTTGAATTCCTCAGCCGGGGTTTAGGAGTACCTTAAGTACTCTGATGATTTTTGTTATATGTCACTGATTGTCAGTCATAATAAAATGATATAACAATTTTCTTTGATCACTTGCTTCAAGTTCCAAGTAGAAAAAGCATGTATCATGTACATTTTCACTTGTTGAATTTGAAAGCACCGTGGCCCCCGGTTAGGGGTCATAGCGGGGAACCTATGCCCAATTTTTCAATATTACTATAATTATATTTTACGAAGAGGCGAGGAAGATCATCATGATTTGAACAAGCTACTAGTATGGACAGTTATTCTGTTCAATATCTATATACTTAATAGGTATGGCATAATTGACTAAATATATGTTACCTACCTGCTTATTATCTTATTTCCCTCTGACAGTGACAGTTGTACATGTATGGACACAGTTTACCTAGCCTCGACTGTCGATTTTTGAAATTTTCCGGGGGGTACTTTTATTCCAGGGGGTACTTATATTACATTTTGAAGATTTGTCCGGGGGGTACTTCTATTCCAGGGGGTACTTCTATATGAGAGGTTAGAGTAGTTGCATGTTTGGTGCCCACATGTTTTTGTTATGATTAATGACATTGTGTGTATAACAACATTTAAGAGCTTGTATTTGTTATCATTATGTCGAGACAAAGTAACATAAAACTTACCTGCCATAAGCTTAAGGGTGACGCTATTCATTTGTAACCTCCAATCATATGATTTACTTGAGCCTTAATGTAGTTTGCAGAATTGGTAAGTTTAAAAAAAGACATTAAACATTATAATTGTACCATAACAATGAAGTACTGTAAATGCAGAAATGTTTGCGGTGGTGTTATGTTCGCGGTTTTCGCATCGACCGCTTCGCGCCGAACTAAAAACCACCAGAAACATTTTTCTTCAATACTGTAGCGGTATGTGACTATAGCACTGCCGCAAACTTAAAACCACCGCGAACACTCCATTTTCGCCTTAGTGTGAAATAAAACCATACGAACTTGTAATTAAATACATTTACAGTATTCAGTGTTCTCGCCAGGCCTTTTCAGCATAGGGGCCCCCGATGCTGTGATCCGGACCACCGATGCTGTGATCTGACCCCGATGCCGTGTTTCAATGAGCATAGGGGTGTTTCTTTCTGGAAAGAACCTTCATAAGTCTTATAAAAGTTCATATTTGGCTTTAGAATGAGGATATAACAGAGGAAAAACTTAACTTCATAAAATTTATCCCTCAAAATGCAGGAAATAGTGTCTTATTTGGTTATGAATTTCAAATTTTTTTGCGATAAGATGCCAGACTCCCAACTGTTATCATGTCTTTGGTACTCCGCGAGTGACTTGCGCCGTGCAAAGTTGGCCTTCTGTACCTGACCCCTACTCTGTGAAAAAATCCTGGTGAGAACACTGATATTATAATGGTTTTCTTGTGTTTTTCCACAGTAACGTGTTTGTGTGGCAGTCCTACAACGCCCTGTTTATCATCAGATGTTTGTGTAAACATTTCATCGAGATCATGTCCGAAGAGAAGGTTCTGAAGCACTTCACCGTCACAGCTGCACAGAAAAAAGGTGAGACAGCCTTCAGCATACTAAAGTAGCCGTTTGGTACCCGATTCCCTATTGGTTATAGAGTTAGGCAGCAGGGAAAGGTTAAATGCAGCTGTATCAGCTTTTATCAGTCAATAAAAGGGTCTTTTGATATAGCAGTTGCAGCTAATTTTATGATAACTGCTTAATTTACCCGGCTCCACTACCACACCTCACTCGGACACACTAACAGCTGTAAAACAGAAACGGCTGAAACTTCAGAAATGAAACTGACCATGAAATATATACAGTCAAACCTGTATTCAGCAACCACTCAAGGGACTGAGCAAAAGTGGTTGCTGAGGACAGGTGGTTGCCCCAGACAGGCTGGTCAGTTGGTCGGATGATTCATGTACATGTACATGTATGTATGATAAATTGACAATCCTGACCTATGCAAGTACATACATACTGTACAATCACAAAATGAGAACACAGAGAATAACATTAAAAGAGCAAGTTTTATTCCAATCATTTGTAGAACATACACCTTGATTCCCAATGTACCTTAACTAGTAATATGCCATCAATGTACTTTGATATAGAAACCTACAATAACCATAAGTGGGTCATGTGAAATCGTAATGAAAAGCCGTCATATATATATACAGATGCAGGTACATCAATGACCTGTCACACCTATATGATGGGTTTCTTTCAAGGTGTCTAACAAACTGACCCATACTCTATTTGATGACAACTAGTTCCACGTTACAATACTTCACTGGAATGGCAAATTTTGAAGCGTTTGTCGTTGTTTATAGCTCCAGGGAACTCCAGTGAAAGCAGCGCTCCCCTGGCGGAGACTTTGATTGTTTCCATCATCCAACTCTTGTTACAGATTCCAGTCCTGTAAGTCAGCTTTTTCTTTGTTGATTCCCAGCTGACAGCCTTGAAACAATGTTTGTGGCACATTTTAAAACTGGTTACATTGTACTGTAATTCTTGATTTGTTAACTGTTAACGGTCACTAGTTAACAGCTAAAATTTCATAATCGCTAATATTTGATCACTAATACTTGAGACAGTAATGTTTGTTCCCACCGTTAAAATTAAGTGCTGTGACCTACTCCATTTTCCCCAAACCGCTATATTTTCCTGCCACTTTATTAAAGTGATTTACAGTAGTTTAAAGAATAACAGAGATATTAAAGTCCTTGCCATCTCAAAGTTGAAGTGACCACGGTTTAACATTACATGTCGTTATTTTTACTTCACACGATGCTGGTGAAACCGGTGAACATATTTTGCAGTAAAAGTGTCTCTTATCATTCATAGACTGACCATTTTGTTTTATCTCGCCTGTAGGAATTTTACCTACCTCTTACATCTAGAGGCAATCAACACGTTACTGGTGCTCCTGTCTGTGCAGATGTTCGTAGCTCGTGCGGCGTACAAGAGCGTTCTTCACGATTATCTCGCGGAGGGGAAATGGCGAGCATGATTTTTGTTATGAAGATTTTTTTTTCCTAAAAATTATATTTCTGTTCTTAACATTTTGTCATACCGGTAGGTAATACTTCTGAAGAAGGCGACAGTGGTCGTTGAAAGTCTGTGAATACCTTAGTGTTGGAAGAAGGTTTAGCATTGTATTATGATTACTACCAACACAGATGAGCTTCCGTGATATTTTGTCATTGGTGATGATGTTATAGATTATATACTTTTCATTTAAAAATCTTCTGGAAATATTTGAAATTGTCATGTTATATCGTCATGGATTATTAAAACAAATTGACATGTACTCATAGTCATTTTGTCAACAGTTCTATTGAAGAAGTATCATATCATTTGAAGTACAAAATTCAATTATTGTTGTACTGTACTTGAAATTTGTTATACTCAGCCATTGTATGTCTTGGAAATGTAGTGACAAATAATTACACCTTCTTACAGTATGCTAATAGTACCATAGCAACAGCAATGTGATAGATGAAACACAAATTTACAACTTTTGACAAAACTAAAACTTATTGTGACTTCACAGTGCGAAGGCAGCTCCCCTCCTAGTTCGACAGCTTCTGTATAACTTCACCACACAAGAGATGTGTCCCGCAAGCTTCGACCGAGCAGGGGGAGGGAGTCTACTGTACGGAATAGCTTCAGGAGTAGCTTGTAAGAAGCCACTTTTCCTTGTCTACTTTCTGTAAGAATCTTCTTGTTTGCAGCATCAATTTTCTTTGGTTTTACTTCCATGAAAAATTGTTCACGCATTTCTGACAAGTTTTCAAATTTTTTTCCAGCTGGAATTTGGACAATTCTGACATTAGGTATAGGAGGGGGTGGACATCCAGAGGATGGAATAGCCAACACCCCAGCGTTAGCCAATCAGAGCATGTTGCTGCTGTTAGTTTTAGCCAATCACTGTGGGAATGACAAGGACACCCGAAACCCCTACAGAGAAGCACTCATCTCATTTGTAAATATTCCAGGTAAGAGTTACATCCTGCCGAATGAATCAACAAACTAACAAACAAACAAACAAACATTCAAACTAACGAATCAGTAAATGCATGAATGAGTGAATGATGAATGGACGGACTAACGAAAGGCTGAATTGTTTATCTTTGTGTCTTGCAATTGCATATTGAATTTGCCAATTAGAAATTTGGCTGTGTGGATGACTCAAGTTCTGGTGTGCTGTATTGAGATCTCTCAAACTCCCTGTTTTTCAAAGTGGCGGATTTATATAACCCGACAGATTAATGTTGACTTGATGGAGGTTACACCCAAAACTTTAACATACAAAATGTAATAAGAACATATTCCTTTCTTACTCCACAGAGACCAGTACAGAGGCGCAGATTGACGCCTCTTTCAACATCAAGTTCGCGAGCCTGTACAACGCCATCTGCGGCCAGCTGAACAACGACTCCACTATCCTGCTGCTGTACATACTGCTGCATAGGAACCAGCACTTCAAGACCTTCATTTTGTCAAGATTAAATATAGAAGCCTTGGTAAGTCTTATGTCTTACTCTTAGAGATTAGCTATACAAGCCTTGTGGTGTTTAGTCTTGTTTTCATATTATATCGGTTTCCAGAATAAGTGGCACAATGAACCAAAACATAAGACTCTTGTCTTGTCAAGCTTAGATATAGAAGCCTTGGTAAGTCTAACCTCTTAGAATATCCTCTAGTCTTGTTTTCAATGTCTTAGAATTTCTTCGAGTCTTGTTTTAATGCCTTAGAATTTCCTCTAGTGTTGTTTTCAATGTCTTAGAATTTCTTCTAGTCTTGTTTTCCATGTCTTAGAATTTCCTCTAGTCTTGTTTTCAGATGTACTCATGTACAGTGTATGAGATAAGCAATGATTTGAAAATTGATAGGTGACACAACAAGCCAAATTATTGTGGGATGTGCAGTACCTGACAAAACTGCTAGATGGTGCTGCTGCATTGACTAATGTTTTGCATATTTCCTCTTGGTACTACCCATCCTTCAGACCCTGTACCACGAAGCAGACAGAGGTTGCGATCACATCTACATTGCTCTGATAATCTTATGCAGTACTTCACAGAACTGCTAGATGGTGTTGCTGCATTGACTTTTCTATGTTTTACACATTCTCCCAGATACTGCCTATCCTACAGACCCTGTACCACGTAGCAGACAGAAGTTCCCATCATATCTACATGGCTCTCATCATCATCCTCATCCTTAGTGAAGACGACGCTTTCAGCAAGTCTGTGCATGAAATAGTGAGTATCACTATAAGGTTTATATAATCAATAGATAATGATTATACAGTCTGACGACCACGTCCAAAAGACGACCATCGGCTCAAGACGCCCGCTTTCGGTTGGTCCTGATTTCTTCCCAAACCCCCCCACCTCCATAGACACAAGCATTAAGCAATGTGTCCAAGACGACCACTTGTCTTGTGTGACCGCGACCAGCCCCAATCTGGACTGCGGGTAACCAGAATGTTACAGAAGATGACTGTGTCATTTTCGCGCGGCTTGTTTTGCTGCCCCGTTATATATACATAATTATATGTTTATCCGTGATGAGGGGGATATAGTCATGTTTGGGACCACATTCTTCCCATTGCAGCAGCGACACGTACCAGCATTGCGACGTAGAACCAGTCAGTATTGCCCTGAGAAAGGTGACAAACAGTCACACTGAAACATTAGATGTTGCCTTTGTTGTGAATAAAAGAAAGTTGGTATTCAGAATATCTTTATGTGTTCTCTTGTTGATATATGTACAGTAAAATTTTCACATATCAATTGATAGTCTAAGAGCAAGTTCGTTCCTAATAGAAACTCAACAAATAATAATGGAAGCTTTAAAAAAAATCTGCAGCATTTCTTTTGAATTCAGAATGATCAATGTTTAAGCATTGCTATGATAAATAGCTTACTGACACATACAGACTGTATCTTTTAATCTCAAATACAGTATGATATTTGTTTGACTTTGTGTACCATGGATCACCTAAAAGTACTGTTTCCCCTCCTGCTTCAGATCCTGAAGTCTGTCCCCTGGTACACCGAGAGAGCTCTCCACAAGATCAGCCTGGGGGGGCTGCTGATACTGGTGGTCATCAGGACTATACAGTTTAACATCACCAGGATGAGGGTAAGTGGCAGCCTCGGCCAGCTTTTCCTACAGTGGTACGGATCATAGAATTCGGCCAAAAAAGGAATAATTGGCCAGTAGAGTCAATCCAGAAATATGTTTCAGAGTGTAGGCGAAAGGAGACAATGCTGCCGAACTCCCACTGACGTAGGGAAGGGCTCACTGAACTCTCCCCCTGTCATGACCATGCTTTGTGATGTTTTATATAGTGCTTCTATGGAGTTTACAATCCCCCTACTAATGTTGAACCGGCGCATCACTGCCCACAGACCGTCCTGCCATACAATCCATGGTAAGGTCTACATTTCCCTCTTGGAAATGCCTCAGCAAATGAAAGCCTATGGTGGCCAAATTCCATCAACATAACTTTATCGCACAACAATTGTACAAGGTACAAAATATGGCATTCACTGGTACATAGATAGCATTCTATAAGGCTAATTAGTCTATCTTATACAATATTTTGTAGTAGTATGGGATGGGATGGGAAATATTCTCCCGGCTATAGCTGGTGTAACTAGTCTGGTAGAGACTTACATGTAAGTGGAGCTTGAGTGAGATTCATTTTAGATTTTTGCTTCAATATTTGTTTTGTCCTACCAATCTCACTTTTTTAAAGAAAAAAGGAAAAAAGTGTGAATAGTTATGTCCTCACTTAGTACTACATGTTCATTATATATTTGGTTGTGAGAATGTTTCTCTCCCTTACAGGATAAGTACCTTCACACCAACTGTCTGGCGGCGCTGGCCAACATGTCTGCACACTTCCACTCACTGCACCAGTATGTTGCACAGAGAATTATCAGGTAAAGTTTGCCCAGAAATAACTATTTGCCTTTAGAATCTTTGCATTTTCAGTTTTCACCTGCAAGTTGATGTTTGCACAATAGAATCACAATATTTCAGAAGGAGTTTTCTTCATAATTTTTAAAATGATTTTACACTTTTCATTGTCATCTATAGCAAAATTAATGAACTAATTTGACATTCAAGTCATTGTTACACTTAAGAAGATGTTGATGTTAAGAAGATGTTGTTTGATTTTGATTGTCTACTCTGTATATCATTAGGTGACTATGTTGACAATAATGATAATGTCAAAGAGTTAATTTCTTGTTTTTTGTTTTGTTACCCCAGTTTATTTGAGCTCCTGTGTAAGAAACACAGTAAGTTCCTGGAGCTGGTGACCTCACCTGACCCCACAGTCAAACACTTGCAGGACTATGTAAGTAACAGAAATGTGCTTTTGTATTTCTCAATTTGTTGTGATGTGGCCTGATACTGTACTTCTGAAGCATGTCAACCAGAATGTTTCAGTTGTTTCTAGAATTACACCACTTATTTATTGGGAAACGATCCCATGGGCCTAATCAAATCATAATATACATGAAACATACAGTAACACAACTGCCAAGTGGGACGTGAACCCTAAACCCTTGGTTCCCCTAGGCCTATAGATCTAGAACCTGTCATACATTCTATAATAATTATTGATGTATGGGATTTGAATTCTGAACCTTTAATTTGGTTCCTCTATAGTCCTCATTTACATGTATATCAGGTCGTTGAGTAGAAATTGAACTATAATGGTTAATTATGAACCTTTGAGTTCCCTACTATTATATGATTGATAGTGGGATTCAAACCATGCACTTTTGATCCCCTGCAGACCCAGGACCTTGCATATATCCCACAATAATTTGCACGAGTAGGATTTGAACCATGAACCTTTGGGTTCAACACTCTATGATTGACAGTGGGACCCTTGAGTCTCCTCCAGACCCTTTACCCTGCAAATATCTTAAGTTTGCTGAGTAGGATTCGAACTATGAACCTTTGAGTTTCCTACATATGTATACACTGTAATTGACAGTGGGACTCAAACCCTGTACCTTTGATCCCCCAAGACCCAGGACCTGGCCATACTAGAGGAGGTGATCAGGATGGTGCTGGAGATTATCAACTCGTGTCTGACGAGCTTGCTGCAGCACAACCCTCACCTGGTGTACGCCCTGCTGCACAAGAGACACCTGTTCGAACAGTTTCGCACGCACCACACCTTCCAGGACATCATCCAGAACATTGATACTGTAAGTATATGCGTATGTGTGTACATGTGTGTGTGTATGTGTGTGTGTGTTTGTGTGTTAGAGAGAGAGTGTGTGTGTGTGTGTGTGTGATGTGTTTGTGTGTGAGAGAGAGAGCGTGTGTGTGTATGTGTGATGTGTTTGTGTGTGAGAGAGAGAGAAAGTGTGTGTGTGTGTGATGTGTGTATGTGTGTGTGTGTGTGTCTGTGTGTGTGTGTGAATGACAGCGTTTTTGTGTGTGTCTGTAAAAGTGTTTGGTTCTATGAGTCCCAATATACACAATGCAGTGTTGCCATTGTACATTCTAAGTGCTGCTATTATGATGAATATGAATGGATTTTGATGTGTTCTAGTATGTGTGTTGGAGAAGAAACAATTCTATGTTAGCCACCTACTAGCTTTCCATTTTACTGCAACAGAACTGTAGTTTACATATCCTTTGTTCTGAATTGAACTTTGTTAATCTTCCAGGTGATCACCTACTTCAACTCTAAGATGGAGCAGTGTCCCACACGACCTTCAGAACCTCATGAAGTCTTAGAGGTCATCGAGATGGGCGCCAGGCAATGGCCAAGAGACAGACTAAAGGTTTGTTTGTTTGTTTGTTTATTTACATCTCCTTAGCCGGCTAGCTGTTGCTTTTCCATCATCCCAATTTCCATTGACAGAAAGATCCTACAAATAGTCTTTTTTTTTTCTGTCACCTTGTACGAACTTGTATCAATCTATTCAAATTTTGACATTTTTACATCTTTTTGTTTGTTATGGTTGAAGAAATAGTCTAAAAATGTTTTAATTATATGAAACAAAATCCTGTCAAATGATGGAATGACGTGTGCTGGCTAGAACCCTGTTTTAAAATTTAAGCCCAAGATACATGTACAAGTCATCATTATTTTACATTAAAACAACACTGCAAATGTTACAGATTGAAGTAAAACTGTTTAACAGTTAACCTCAAGGCTGCTAATGTAGCAGTCAGCAAAGTTGTCTTGGTTATGTGGTTGAGGCAGCAGGGGGAGGTTAAAAAAACCTGGACATGACATACTGGAAAAAACAACAACACAACAATCACTTAACACAAAACAAAATACCTATGAAAGTCTTGTATATATATATAATACATATTTAAATGAAATGAAGAAAAACTTGATAATTATGTGTCACTCTATGGTTGCATAGAAGAGGGTATTCATTTTACATGGAGATAAATGTTGATTAACATTAAGGAATTATACATATCTCTCATGAGTTTTGAAATTAGTATCGGATTCCTAATTCTGCCTTCTTCTTGGCTTAGAGTTCATTTCTGGGCCCCATGGCAGTTTCGTTTTGAACTATAGCTGTTTATATCTTTCTTCGTGAACAACATACACATTCATGTTGATGACTACATACTTACATGTTGATGATAGCCACTGCGGACTTTCTATTTACAAAATGTCGAGTTTGTGTATGGCAGTGTCAGAATTCACCTCCGTATGACCGTTTTATAAAGTTCTGTATTACAGAAAGCTTTATTACAATCGCAAACTTAAAACGCAGTGACAACATCCTTTCCCCTTGTACTAAGTTCTAGTAGGTCATGGAGACAGCCTTGCTCTCATCCGAGTATGTCCTGTATGACTGTCACAGTGTGGTCATCTGTGTCCGTCAATACCAGCCATCCCTCTGTTGCCATAGCAACGGCGCACGGCCTGGCCATCCCCATGGCAACGTGCCGGAGGAACACGCCCCTCTTGTCGAACATCTCCAAGCGGGCGTTCCCGCTGTCGGCCACAAAAACGTTTCCCGAATCGTCCGCACAGACGCCGCAGGGGTTGTTCAGCTGACCTTCACCCCCGCCCTCCCCTCCGAACTTGACCAACAGCTGTTCGTCCTTGTTGTACTTGTAGACGTAGTTGCCCTTGAAGTCGGACACGAGAATGTTCCCTTCGCGGTCGACGCTGGTGTATTGTGGGTACTCCATCCCCTGCTGCCGACCCACGGTTTTCTTCAGCTCCCCGTCTGGTGTGTACACCTGCAGTTCTCCCTCAAACTGCCAGAGGTCGCTGCTGGTCTGTGTGATGAGGATGTGGTTGGTGATGGGGTGGACAGTGATGCCCCGGATCAACCCTGTGTGTACCAGACTGATCTCTTTTAGTACCCTACCCTGTGAGCAGATCAAGGAAAGAAAAAATTATTGTATATGCTGAGACTACAAGAGGGGGTATTACACATAAAAGTTAGGAAAGTTATGAACGTGTTACAATTTGCATGTACTAGTATGAAACAAGCTTCTCTGTTGGTGCCACTACTTCCGTGAAATTTGTATTTTCCGTTGTTTGTTCTTCTAGAACCACTCAGATCAGGAGTCAAAAGTGCAAGTTTTTGTGCAAATGTGGTGTAGCAGAAATAACCTGTTGTTACAAAATATAATCTGCAGATTTGATGTTTCTTATTTCACAAAGTCCTTAGATTTCATTTTGGGGACTTTGTTCCACTTTGATGTTCTGTAGAGTGTTCTTAGCATGTGGAAACAGGACAGTGAGGATGTTTACATACCTGGTCTTTGCTGTACTGTACAGCGCAGTAGTCCGTCTGACTCTCGGTGTGCCCCACCGACCACAGGTTCCCCTCCCTGTCCACCGCCACATCGTATGGGAACATCTTCTGTCCTCCCGATGTGACCGTCGGAAACTTGTTAACAAACGCTCCGTCCATAGCGAACGTTTGAATACGACTGTTGATATAGTCTGCCACGAAGATCCCCCCTTCTTGTGTTACCGAAACGCCGCGCGGTCTGTCAAACTTTCCTTCTTCAGCCCCCTTTCCGCCAAATGTGACGCTCCGAGATGGAAGCTGGGGTTGGTTACCTTGGTGATGACCTGTGATCTCTGCACCCTCAGATAAGTCAAAGACCTCTGTGTTTTGACTTGTAGGTGATTCTGGGATGGCGAGTGCCGGTATCAAGAAAGATTGCGCAAAGATGTATCCTAATATGGGCGTGATGTCGACATTGTCATCTGCAGGATTGAAGACAGCGACCTGTGGTTGTTTCGGCGAGGGTGGAAGTTTCGCCTTGTATTTCCCAACCATGGTTGTAAGAAGAGCTTCATGTTGAAGCAGGCTGTTCCCACCTTGTCTGATCTCCTGGTATGCATTCTCACAAACTTTGGACAGTTCGGCAACCTCGGCAAGAACCCCAGCCTTCTGGTCATGAACGGTGTCCAGATTCTGCTTGTGCGTTGCGTCGACTTGTGACATCAGGCCCTCCTTCGTTTTGATAAGCTTCTGGATTGTTCGATCGAAGGCTGCGGAAATCTTGGTCTCAGTCTCCTGTTTTTGCTCGTCCAGGAGTTTTTCTGTTGTTCCAAAACCTTGGACGAAACTTCCATACGTTTCCAGAATGTCCCTCCCTTCGTCCAGTAATGCTTGGACGGCAGGGGTCCTTTCTACAGAGGCTCTCCTCAGCGTTGTGGTTGGGTGCCCGTCGTGAGCCTCCTCCAAACACTCCTCACACACAGGCACCTCACACCGCTTACAGAACACCCTAAACTCTTCAAACTCGTGAACACGGCAACTATAGCTCAACTCTGCTGCATCTGAAACTCCCTGGCTGCGTAGCTGGTCACACAAGTTGACGACACGTCTGTCACAATCCTGTAGAAAAGCCACCCCCTTGGCAGGGAGGTTGGACGGTTGGCGGCAGGTCGGGCACTTGAAAGGCTGCTGTGTTGCCGCCCACTTCTCCAGGCAGTTTTGGCAGAAGGAGTGTTTACCTGCACAATAGAAAGAATGTGGAAATGGAATGCCTTACTCACTCTTTACTTTGCATTTAGGCCTAGGTAAAAACAGGTTGTGTTTCTGGTTGATTGACTCAGACTTCAAACTCAATCAAGCTCCTGTAACGGCTCGCCGCCCTGTAACCGCATAGCGGGGAGGGGACAGAAATCCCTGGACAGCTGGAGTTTGCGTTATACAGACTATAGATTGACTTACCCAAGGAAAAACCTGTCGACCCTCTAAGCCGAACACCTGCACTATTGCAGTGACCCCACAGTCAAAAATTAGGTGCACAGCTCCAATTTCGGGGTGCACTAAAGTATGTATGCACCCATATGTAGCCCTGAGAGAAATTTGTACCCCCAAGTTTTACATAATAATATCTTAATTGCATATTTATGCCCAGAGGGCGGCGTATCTCTAAAAGAAGCTTAAGACTCTCCAAGCCTTACCTGCACATAGAACTACTTAAGGCCGGGTTAGCAGTGCTCAAAAGTGCATATGCACCAGTATATTTTCCTGCCATGTGAGAAATTTGATCCCCCAAGTTTTACAAATAGACAGTGAAACAAAATTTTCAGCATTATCCTAGGCTCTAAAAAAAAGGCAAAGAAGAATCCCATAGTCTTATCTGTACTGCTTTGTATACATGATGAAAGATTAGCCAGTGTTTAGTGGCTAAAAGGTACTAGTATCAGAAGAATGCAAACACATACAATAGTGTACTGTAAATCACTTTAATATAGCGGCAGGAAAATATAGCTGTTGGGGAAAATTAATGGAGAACTTAGGTCATGGCACTTGATATTAACGGTTGGAACAAACACCACTGACTCAAATATTAGTAATTAAATATTTGCGATGATGAAATTTACCGGTTGACTAGTAACCGTTAAAGTAGCTTAAGTTAAGTTAACAAATCAAGAATTACAGTGTAGTGAGTTACACATCGGACTAAGTTTTACAAATGGGCTGAAACAAACTTTGCAACATATCCTACCCTCTACTAGTAACAGTTAGACAGAAGAGAATCTTACCTTTACAAGGAACTACTTTTGGCCGTGTGAGCAGCTCATGACAGATTCCACAGGAAAGTTCCTCCTGGATAAACTGCCACGACCCGGACTCACGTCTGGCGGCCATCTTGGTTCTGTTTGTTCTATTCATAGAGGTCAAAGGTTGTCAGACAAAGAGCCTTGCCCCCAACCTGCCCAAGGTCATGTGTGGAATGTCAACAGTGATGATGAAATACTTCTTGGGCCAATCTATGTTTTTTTGAGGGGGTTCTTGAATTTCTTGAAGTAAGGTTACACCAATTTAGTATCTTGATTCTTGGGCTACTGAAAGAAAGATCTTGCTACAGTTTAATTTAAATTTAGTTCAGTGAACACGTTCATTTTCCTTTGACCGTGGAATTTTGCCACCGTAAAGATAAAGTGAATTACAGTATCTGAGGGAAAGGTTGTTTGTCCCGGAGAGGCAATGACGTTGATAAAGGCCCTTTTTGTCAACAAGGTTATCGTGTTTCTACCAGCATTTGCTCATGTCAACAATTGTGAAAAGGAAAACTTTGTTACTGGCATGGGAGTTGCTGTTTTTTCTTTGGTATTAAATTTTTGAAAGACCATGCAGAATCCAGATTTTGTAGAGGATAGGTCTCTGTAGTGTTAAAGATAGAGTACTTATTCCATAGTCTGACTGCAGGAATTGTTTAAGATACAAGGCAAGGCTGTTGAGAAAAGTTTCTGCTAGCATTTACTGAAAAGGACACTTACGGTACTGGCATGATTTTTTTCTGTTTTTTCTTTGGTACCTGATTTTAGGAGACCTGAATCCAGATTTTGCAAAGGATTATGTTCACAGTTGTGTTTAAGTTGGAGTAATTACTATAGTCTGACTGCAGGGATTGTTCAAGACAAAGGCTATTGATAATTGTGAGGTAGTCTCACCTGTTTGCCCATGTATTAACAATGGCACATTGTTGTGCCTGTGTATCGTATGTAGGGCAAAGTTAACTGGTATTGTTACAGTTGTAGAGTCAATAACCTCATGTTTGACAATGATGTTGTTTTCACCAGCATGAATCAAATGGTTTGTGTCCAGGGCTCGAAATCGTGGGTGCATATGCACCTGTGTGCACCTAATTTTTGACTGTGGGTGCACCTAGATATGTGTGTACTCTATAGGGTAACGGTTCTCTAGTGCACTAATAATAGTATGAGAAAAAGTAATATAACCTGCTGTTGTACTTAATTTGATGTATTGCTCGGTTGAAATTTGAAATCTGGATAGCATTAGAGAGGCAGTAGCGTCAAACTTATGTTTTGCTGACATTCAACTTTATTTTATGTGGTGCACCCAACATTTTTTCTGTGCACCTAATTTTTTTGGTTGGATGCACCAAGTTGGATGCACCAATGCACCTTTAAACAAAAAAAATTTGAGCCCTGGTGTCTGAATAGATAGAAAACTAAAATTTTGATAGGATTTTGAATTTTTCCCCCTGCCATTTTGTGTGTGTTGGTTCTGTGTTTATCTTTTTGCCAG
The DNA here is from genome assembly GCF_035083965.1 of Branchiostoma lanceolatum. Lineage (NCBI taxonomy): Eukaryota > Metazoa > Chordata > Leptocardii > Amphioxiformes > Branchiostomatidae > Branchiostoma > Branchiostoma lanceolatum. The sequence goes on from NC_089740.1 coordinate 13,713,504, forward strand.
TTTTGATTGTATCAATGTCCTGATGTTGCCATTTAAAGATAAAAGGCGCCCAGCTCAGTCATGTAGATTTGTTTTTATTTCTGCCGAGATTCCCGGAGCTGAGGTTCAAGTTAAAGTTCTGTATTTAAAATAGCTGTAGTGAGTTAAATCCTATACTACCATGGAGATGGCCAATGTGATAGAGAGTAATGGCAGTTCTGCTTTTTCATCAGCGTTATGCCTTAAATGTTTACTTCAATCTTGATACTCCTTGATTTTTTACTTATTTGTTGTTTGCATAGAAATTCAGAGAGAGCTGAGGTCCAAGTAAAAACGGCTTAAGAATCCAATCCTACCGCCGAGATAACCAGGCAGTTTGGATACAGTCATGGCAGTTGGGTCTTTCCAGAAGTGCTAAGCCCATTTCTTAAATGCTGACCTAGAGATTGTTTACCCACTGATTGTTTAAAAACGTTTTGTTGTTTCCTCAGAAATTCCCAGAGCAAATGATTCATGAATTAAAATAATCTATGATTGAATAATTCCCTGCTACAGAAAGAGCAAGGAAACTTGCTGCCCTATGCGGCACTTAAGGTTAAGGCACTACAACTTGCACAAGGGGCTGAACAAAGGAACGAACAAACCCCCAAGATGATGTGGATAGAGTTATGGCAGCTTTGCCATTCCAGAAGTACTGAGCACAGTACAGTCTTAAATGTTTACCCATTGATTGTTTACTTACTGATTGTCTACTTATTGTTTACTTCTTTGTTGATTGCGCAGAAATTCCCAGAGCTGACCTGTGTGAATAGAGTTACATGGCAGTTTTGCCGTTCCAGAAGTGCCAAGCACCTCTTGATTGTTCACCTCTTGATTGTTTACCTCTTGATTGTTTACTTGTTTGTTGTTTCCTCAGAAATTCCCGGAGCTGAGGTTCAAGTACGTGGAGGAGGAGCAGCCTGAGGAGTTCTTCATCCCGTACGTCTGGTCGCTCGTCTTCCAGAAGTCCCGCCTCCACTGGGACCCCAACTCCATACAACTGTTCGTGCCGGACGTGCAGTGACATGGGGCAGAGGGCAAAGGTTTATGGGAGGTCAAAGTGCAGAGGGCAAAGATTAAGGGGATGCCAAAGTTCAGACAGAAAGGGTGACAGGTCAACAAGTGCAGATAGGTCAGGATTTCACACAGAATTGATTCACAATAAAACAAGGTTAAAGGGCAAAGGTTATCAGCAGGTCAAAGTTCAGACACCAAGTGACAGGTCAACGAGTCTATGGAGGTTCCAGTCACAATACAATATCTGATTAACCATCAATTTCACACAGAATCGATTACAATAAAACAAGGTGAAAGTGCAAAGGTCACCAGCAAGTCAAAGTTTAGACACAGAAGGTGAAAGGTAAACAAGGCAAGAAGGTGCAGCTGTGTTAAAGTTGTCAAAAGTCAAGTTCAATATCGGTTGGAATATACTAAAGCCAGATAACTGTAAAATACGACAATACAAGTCAACATTAAGAACTCAAAGTTAAGTACATTTAATAATGATATGTATACTAAGAATGTATTGCATAAGGATAGAATTATAATGGCATAAATGTTGGCTGACCAAAAACTGGGTTTATTTTAACATGTTGTCAGAAGATGTTATCCTCAGTTAGACACAATCTTTTCAAGATGTGATTTAATTTTTAGGAATTCCCTTTAACAAGCTATTTGTAACGTTTTTCACTTCTAAGTTATTGTTTTTGTTGTGATACAGATTACGTGGAGTTAAAACTTCTTCATCTGGGTGCTGCAAGTTCAAATAGAGACAGTTGGATTCTTGTATTTTCTTGAGTTATGGGAGTATTTCAAAAATTGTCATAACTTGAAAGTTTGGTTTGTTGGAAATAGTGCCACAGAAGTAGAGTTAACATGTAATGTTGATATATCTTGTTTCCTTGTCTTCATTTTGACTTTCAGTTTTGTATTGTTTGTTTGTTACCTTATTTGAACTGTTTTAGAGGAAGAAAAAGAGCAGCTTATTTCTTATCAAAATCAGGCATATGTTTTATTCACAAGGAAGTCTTTAGTAGTCAAGTGTTTAACAATAAGAGCTGTTAATGACAAGTTAAGATAGGCACAAGTCCATGTTGCTTTAAGGTGCTTTTGATGTATTGAAAACATAGTAACATCCTCACATATAACCTTAGTCTTATTGAAAAAAAGACAATTGAATACTGAGCTCAAGATATTGTACAACTGCAACTATATAAGGCCACACACATCCCATTTTAAAGTTGATATACAAATATATATATGTAAGGTAGCCAGAAGTTATGTTTTCCTTCTGACAAACCTCACGACGGTTTGTTGACAGAGTCTCCAAACCGCCTACCTGCTGCAATGTCCGAGGGAAAGGCTAGGAGCCCCGACGATTCATGTCGATGTCGTTTATTCGGCAAAGTCTCTATTCACTGGCGTGGCACTTGCGGTGTAGTAGAACCCAAACTCGGCCTAGGGCGACTGGGGAAGTCGGAAATTCTAAGTCCCAGAGAACGACTAAGATGGGAAGTCGTTCTCCAATCTTCCTTCTGTATCGTGAGCAGTCACCAAGGCCCAAATCTCTCCTTCTCTAACAGTTTCCATTCTTTTATTTCCCATTTTTCCGTGTCCGCCTCTGACCAAATTTGGTCCGAGGAGATATAAGATTCAAACAGCAATTGGTCCACGAAAAGAAGTTTTAGCATTTTCCATTTATCAATCTGGAATTTCCTCTCTGAATTTGATAGACTTTTGGGAGGGAAGATCGTGAGTAAGACGTTTCCTGTCTCATAAAACTTGCAATATTGGGGTGACTGAGCTCAAACAGCAGGAAAACTGAGACGGGTTCGTGTCCTTTGTGAACAGCAAATTTAGGTGCCGGGACTTCCCCAATTCAGCCCTTTGCAATAATCAATAATATTGGTCAACATAGTTTAAACACAAACAATCTTTGGCAACCAGCTGACAGGATAACAAACAAGGGGAAACATAGGGACTTCCCGGTGGTCTACACCGCAAGGCTTAGATACAATGTGACAGTTCCCTTGACCCTTAATAACCTCTCACGTAAACCAGGAACACACTACACTCGCTACTGCTAATTACCTGTCAAACCTGCGGAAAGTGTAAAAACTAGCTACTGTACGTGCCACTTGTGACAAGTTACCGAGGTCACACGAGGTAACATGGTTGCCGGGGTGCATTCACAGAGAGAGGTGCACTACTAACGGATAACATTACATCACTCACTCAACAGTGCCGTCTAGTATTACTGCTACAAAGAAAGAACATCTTCAGTTATCTGCACTGAAAGACAACGGTGCATCTATCATATACATCCCCCTTTACATATATGCATTAATTACCTTATTTATGTCACAAATGTAGGACTAAATTAGCATTTTGTACAAGCTTAACACCCCAGATTTCAATAATAGCCTTTTGTTCACATGTTAATGTTGTACCTTTAAGCTATAACTTTTTACATAAGGCCAACAAAAACTTGAGGATGATAAATGACTTGTTAAAGAGCTTTGGCACTGAGATTGTTGTATTCAGTGACCGGTTCGTAAGATCATTTGTGCTTCAATGAAACATCTATGCACAGAAGTTGTAGAATGTGTTGCTTTGCCCAAAAAATACAAAAGAATGACTTTATGCTTAGAAAAATAGATGCTCCAATATTTTGATGCTAGATTGGTCACAATTTTTTCAAACCTCCCCCTTGTGTTTCACCTAGACTTGCCATTTTTAGCACCCTGTACCGCTCGATATTACGTCTTTTTGATGTTCGAAACATTTGATGTCAGTTATCCATTATTGTTGAACATTTTTCTTTCTTAAAATGTAGGAAAGTAGCATTTGAATAGTGGGAGTTGAAGGAGGATATGTATTGTATTTGGAAAGATGATAATCTTTTTAGACAACTATTTCATGCACCTCTTTTGCTTGATAGTTTGAATTTACCTGGCTTGTTGTAACGTTATGTAAAAGTCTGTTGAGCAGAAACTATGCCATCATTACTGTGCCAGTAGTAAACATGTACATGTGTGTAGTATCACTGTACAGAAACGCAGCTATGTTGTAAATAAACAGTCTTTTTGTACACAACTGTAATATTATGCAATTTCTTGTTTTTTGTCTGTGTGTGTGTGTGTTTTATTTCTGACCGGGTGAGATTCCTTGTCCAGGAATGGTTAGATTTTACTGTTTGGTGTTTTTAGAAAAAGTTTTTGTCATGTTTGACTGAGTGGACTGAGTAGAGACGTTATGACAATATATCATAATCACTCTACATTCTTGCTATCAGTAGACGTGTTAAAAGCGCCGACCAACGGCCGCATGAAGTACTGCAACCAATGGTGACGCATAGCATTGTAATCAGTGCATGTGTCAAAAGCGCCGACCAACGGCCGGATGATGTACTGCAACCTATCGTGTAGCTGTAAAACCGATATTTATTCTCCTATTCAGACTTAAGTAAATGAAAAACGTAGAAAAGCAAGTCAGTAGGGAATCGGCGTTTTGTTGCTATTGAATTGTTGCATGAAGATGGTCGAAGATTCCCGCCGCAATGCCAAGTACGCGTTACCTGCGGCCGTTGCAGCGTTTGTGTGAGTAATGCAAGACCACTCAGCGGCGTCCTCTAGCGATATTATTTCAAAGCGCAGTACATTTTCTCCCTTTCCAGTGTCAAAGTGGTATGCTCCAACATGCAAATAGGTGGCGGGTATTTGGCCGCGTCACGGCTCGCATTGATACAAGGACATCCCCCTTTCAGTCCTAATTTTGCACTGTTAACTCTTTTAATCTCAATAAAAGAATTAAAACAAGCATACATGGTTAAATATGAGTCCATAATATATATGACTTGAAACGGAATCATTTTTATATTAGTTTTCATAACCTTTAAGCACTATTTTGTGGCCTCCCTCCGAAGAGGCGGAGGTTTATTGTCTAGAATTGGGGGCGAACAATCACTTCCTAATGGCTGACGTCTGGAATTAAAGTATAGAGTGGGTGGAAAAGATTGTTGAATTTCTTCCCCGGAAACCATCCAGTCGTCCCAGTTTTCGGCCAAACTTTTCCCAGAAAGGTTTCGCAGCCGGTGGCGCCGATTTTTACTCGCTGGCACTTCGGGAAAGTCTGCAAAAGCGATGACGTCCATGCTTCCTTTTACCCCTCCGATCGTGAAGCGGCTCCTGGGATGGAAGAAGGGGGAAGGCGAGGACAAGTGGTCGGAAAAGGCCGTGAAAAGTTTAGTCAAGAAGCTGAAGAAGACGTGCGGTCTGGAGGAACTTGAGAAGTCTATAACCCAGCAGGATCCCAACACAAAATGCGTGACGATTCCCAGGTAAGCTCGGAGGGAGGGGAGAAAACTTGCGTTTGTTTTGGGTCCGCCATCTTGATTTCGGGGGGTGAGGAAAAATCTCATCCCAAGGACGAAACTTTGGCGTTTTTGTCCTCGAAATCCCCCAGATTTTCTCATACCGATTGTCGATGTGATAAACTTGCTTTCTGCGTACAAAAGGTTCAGATTGTCAGCTTGATTTTGCAAGTTTGCATCCGACTTTGCAGCACCGAAATCTTGATACCTCGTTCTTTCAAGAACACCCCGATTAAAAACTTAAATTTCTCAGAAAAATTCGCCCCCAAAACTCTTTTCCTGGACAACGTTCAAATGAATTTTACCTTTACATTCCTCTGCAAAACATGAACCTATTTTGTTTACATCCAGATCTGATCTTTTGCCCCTTCCCCTTCTGAAATTTCCGAAACTTTTGACAGCTACAAGAGGCTGATGCTTGTCGGGGGCGCTCAGTTTCGGGGAAAGGAAATGACTCATTCTTAAACAAATAAAACGCTTTTGTTTCCTTGTATGATTTTCTTACGTCTTATATTCAACGATACTTTAAAGGAACGTCTTTATAATTTACACAACAATAAGTAGCTTCGCACTAGAGGTCTTCACTTTCCATAATTGCTCAAGCAATTAGCATTTATGCAAAAAATTAGCATACCAATTAGCAAAGAAAGAATACTTTACTTTCACTTGTTACTAGTTGTTAGTGTCTTCAGTTCCTTGTTTTGCTGCCAACTTTTGTGTGTGGAAAGTCGAATGATTGAAACATCATCCTTGTTTTCATAGAAAATATCTGAAAGTTCAGATTTGATTCAGCCAATTAAAGCTTAATAATAGGTATAATTTTCGAACGCTTTCTCTTTTAGGATTTACAGACACACACTTTTACTTTCTGCACAAGAAGTAGTTTTTATTTCAGCCATTTTGTCCCCGAAACTAGGACACCAGGTTGAGTGTAAAAGTTGAACCTGGTCTTCACTGTGCGTTTTGCGTGCCTGTGTGTATATTATGATCACATGACCTGTGTGCTACAATCGGTCCTTTGTTTCCAGCGACCTCCATTGTTACAGGTTCAAGTTTCATTCTTTGTTCTTGTTTCGGGATCGTATGTCGTAAATCGCTGTCCTCAAGTTACCTTAGACGTTCTCAACCCGCCCACCGATAACTTACGTTCGTATCTTTAATCAAGAACAGTTTACGTCGTCTTGGATGTTGAGATAGTGAGATTTTAGCGTGCTACACGCTTCGAGACAACGTGCGCTAAGGTACTCCACAAGCAAAGTATGAAACATGGGTGTGTTTGTATAGAATAGGTGACGTGCGATTGTGTGTACCATTGCCAGATTTCAACACGATTTCTACTCTGATTTTGTTGCTAGCAGTCTTTCGGAAGGACCAGAGTAAGTGGAGCCCCTCATTTCTTAAGAATAGTTGGAGTATGTGACGGTTTTTCTCAGTTTTGTTTCGTTTCCAGTCGGCTTGCGTTCAGTGTGTCTTTTGTTCCTATTTTAGATGTGGTAACGTTTGAAATATGGATGCCAAAATATTTACATTTAAAGGGGAAGTTTTCAACATTCTTCGTTGTGAAAGTCATTGTTTTTCCTTACTTTTGATTTCAGCGTCGTTTCTTTCCTTTTGGTTTTAACGTATTTGCAATTCTTTTTGCCAATTTTCATGCCACATATGCTTCACACTCCTATTTTTCTGTAAGATGGAAAGAGCATATCTAACTGGTAATCCATCGTTTGAAACTGACAGTGTTAATGCGTCATTGTTAACTAGACGAAAAGTTGTGACCAGGAGTGTAGATTGATTGTGCATTGCTGATTGTTATTGTAATGACCGTAACATGGGAACCCTAGGTTTGGACAGTTCCTAAACTCTTGAACCTCTAGCTATGATTTCAAGGCTACACAGTGTGATTTTCTGGATGCCATCTCTACATAGAACATCAAATTTGACTAGCAAGTGTGAAAGAAAAGAAAAAGATTTGCCTGAAATGAAGAGCCAAGATTCTCAGTCTAAAAGGACCAGAAAAGTTGCAAATAGATTTAAAAGTAAGTGATCAATTGGTCAAATAATTTTTACCCAAAATGGTGTCAAAGCGTAAAAGAAAAATAAATGTTTGTATGAGCTAGGTAGATCTATCAATTGTTTCAATCAATTCCATTCAAGAGGCCAACATTATATGAAAACAGATTGCTGGGAGGACAACTTGAATCTGGCTATTTCCACTCCCCAAAACCAAGTCTACAAAGAACAGACTTTGCCCACTGTTTTCTTGTAATCTTCCCATCTAACATTGCATTTTGAAATTTTAAAACCCAGCAAATGATTCATGAAAATCAGTATAACCTAAAATCCAACTTGTGCAACCGGAGACCTTGGGTCTCAGCTGTTTTCTGACAAATTAACAAGCTTTGCTTTAATCGTTGACATCAGACTTTGTCTGGCCCAAATGTTACTAGGGCAAGTATTGTCTGGGTTTGCCCTCTCGTTAGTCATCATGTAATGTCACAATAAAGTGCTCTGACGCAAGTTTGACTTCAGCATTTTCAGGCCATGTGAAATTTTGATACATTCAGGGCTGAAATACCACCTACATATGCAGGTTAATACAGGTAAGGTTGGAGTTGTACATGTGTAGGTATTTCTGATGTCTACCTGCACCTAACCAGCACTGGTCCATGCATTGGGTATATACAGGTTAGTGCAGGTAAAATTGGAGCTGTTCAGGTATTTCTGATGTCTACCTGCACCTAACCTGCACTGGTCCATTCACTGGATATATACAGGTTAGTGCAGGTAAAATTGGAGCTGTGCAGGTATTTCTGATGTCTACCTGCACCTAACCTGCACTGGTCCATTCACTGGGTATATACAGATTAGTGCAGGTAAAATTGGAGCTGTTCAGGTATTTCTGATGTCTACCTGCACCTAACCTGCACTGGTCCATGTACTGGGTATATACAGGTTAGTGCAGGTAACATTGGGGCTGTGCAGGTATTTCTGATGTCTACCTGCACCTAACCAGCACTGGTCCATGTACTGGGTATATACAGGTTAGTGCAGGTAAAATTGGAGCTGTGCAGGTATTTCTCAACAGTCAGTACTAGTAGTAGTACAGGTATGCGGGTTTGCAAGTGTTTCGAGCTCTGTACATGTGATGCTGCTAACAGTGGCCTGGTTTACACACACGTTATTGGGTCGAGTTGGAGTCGACTCGAGAGCTCCAATATATATAACTTACAAGTGCTGACTTTCGTAACATGGTCGGGAAGAACATACCACTGTCTGAAGTAGGGGGAATTTTTTTTTGCCATGCAAGTAAAAAAACAAAAGGAGATCCTCAGAACGATTCTTTGTGTGAAATACGCTTTACCAAAAGGCCACATGCAGCCGTCTGAAGTGTACAAAATTTGCTTGAAGAATATCTAAAGTCAAAGCCTTTTTACACATAGATACGCCCACCTCACTATGACTGTGAGTCATCATAGTTTGCTCCAAAGTGTGATATTAGGAATTGAGACAGACCGAAGCGTTGTTTTGACTGTCGCTGTCTGTACAATTCATATTTCAAGACGTTACAATACAGGTATTTATGTGTTCCACTATCTATATCTCTGACTTTATGCATTCTGTTAGTTTGGCTATGATACATTTGTGAAGCCAGGGCTGCATTACCTGCCAAAGTCAAGGTTTATCGTGTTGTACAGTGGAGTATACTGAACCTTACTTTTAGCGATAGGCGTGGTGTTTTTTCCGCGTGCTCAAGGTGTGGCTCTTTCTGGCCAAGTTTGTGTGAACAGGAGGATTTTTAGAATTTTTCTATGCAGCAAAATGATATTCTTTAACAGTCTTGAGTGCCTACTACGAAGTTGTAGTTCAAGAACACAAAAAGTCACCCGTACAGCAGCAACTGAACTCCACGTGTAACTGCCATTGTCCCCTCCCTACCTTACGGCTATATTTCGTTGAACAAAAGATATTTTCCCTGGCAGTGCTTCCTTTTTTTTCTTCCTTTTGGCTGCCTGTCCTAAAGACAGTGTGCATAGTTGTAGCTTGTTCAACTGTCGGCAACAGTACAGCATAACGTTTAACTTAACATTACGAGAAAAAGGTGTGTTGAATTGTAGCCCTCAGTGGTATGTGTGTCAAAGGTCATCGACCCGTGGTTACCTGTGTGAGTCATAACCCATAATGCCAAGTGTGCGTCCTGTGTGATAAGGTGATATCAAACCGGCAGGGCTTCTGAGAAACTCTCAGGTGCACAGGTGGTCGACAGGTAGGAATTCTTATCTCGGGAGGTGTCTAGATCTTGATCTTGATGTGTACACAAGGTTGGGAAAGTCGCAGGCTTGTTGAATTTGAAATGAGAACGGTTCGTTCTTATCTTAATTTGAAATCAGTTTAGGAATGTGGTACTGTAGGTCAAAAACCTTTTGAGGTTGGTTCCTGAAAGGTCATGATAGTGAAGGTCAGAGTTTTTCCACGTGGCTGGCAGAGAAAAGGGTTTATTGGGTAGTATTTGACAATAGCATTAGAAGAAGTAGACTAGTAACTGTAACAAGCGAACTGAACCACTGAAATGAACAAGGCGAGTTGTACAGTCTCCTGGCTCCCGGGAATCGAACCCCGGCTCGCCAGAACACAAACTCAATGCCCTTACCACTAGGCTAAAAGGTCCGAACCAGTTAGACAGTTATTGGTGCTTGAACCACAGTGTTGCACAAGTTACAATGTAAGTCTCAGTTTCTATCTTGTAAGTAGCAAGATTTTTATCCTGAACTCCATTGGTCTCTCACCAGTGTTCAGCAGGAGTGGTGAACTGTACAAAGTTCATGGGTCTCTCATATATGTTTTGTTGGATGATATCAAGTGTAATGAAGATTTTTCACATCTATTTTGCTGTCTACTTTTGCAAGATTTGAAAAGCTTTGTTAACTGCCAGCAAAGGCCTGTACAAACTTCATGGGTATCACACCCATGTTTTCTTCGAAGAGGTCATCAAACTGCAAACTCACCTGTGTTTTTCAAAGAGCCTCAAACTTAGCAAACTTCACTGGTCTCTAACCCATGTTTTTTTCAAGATCAAACTGAAGTGGTCTCTCACCTGTGTTGTTTAAAGATGTGCAAACTTCATGGGCTTCCCACCCATGTTTTTTTCAAGGTCAAACTTTATGGGTCTCTCACCTGTGTTTTTTTTCAGCATCAAAATTCATGGGTCTCTCACCTGTGTTTTTTCAAGATCAAACTTCGTGGGTCTCTCACCTGTGTTTATTAAAAGATGTGCAGACTTCATGGGTCTCTCACCTGTGTTTTGCAGGTCCCTAGACGGCCGACTACAGGTGTCCCACAGAAAAGGTCTCCCGCACGTGATCTACTGCCGGCTGTGGAGGTGGCCGGACTTGCAGAGCCACCATGAGCTACGGGCCCTCGAGACCTGCGAGTACGCCTTCAGTCTGAAGCGCGAGGAAGTCTGCGTGAACCCGTACCACTACCAGAGAGTCGAAACACCAGGTACGGAACGCCTTCTTTGTTTTCTTAGCTCCTATGCTGTACAAGGACTGATATTCTGTTTTCTTCTTCTTGTGCAATATGATCTGTACCACTACCAGGGAGTCGAAACACCCGGTTCGGAACGCTTTCTTTGTTTCCCTTGGGTATATGCAGAATTTGTTTTCTCTAATGATTAATGCAAGTAGCAGAAAAAAGCATTTTTTAAGTCCTGGTTATTTCTTTCAAACAGTGTACAACAAAACTACCTACTGTATACATACATGACTACGTACTGTACATCAGGTACAGGTACCAGCACAGAGGTTTAGGTAACCTGAACAATTTGACAAAGTAACCTGTGAACTCTTACCACTACCTGAGAGTCGAAACACCTGGAATGGAACACTAAGTTTGTTTTCTCAGTTTCATTACTGTACAAGAGCTTGATACAATGTATTTCTGTTTTTGTACTAAATAAGGACTGCCTGGTCATTGATTTATAGTCAAACCAAGACTTATTGACCAACTGTACATCATTTTCATGGTACCATTTTGTAGCACTACACATCCCTACTGCTTTATGTACAAAAGGATTAACAGGTTCGGCCATGTTCTACAATAAAATTAGACCTTAATCCACTTTAATCCCTCTTAAACCTTTTCTCGGTAATGAATCGGGCTGATGTTACACTGATATGATATGTTGTCTGGATTGTTGGAGGAGAGTCCTTTGTGCAAAGTGGTCCTAAAACGAGGTATCTGGGACTGCTATAGAACTGTGTCTTGTCTGAAACTCTAGTAGTGTGGTGACTATTTATAGTTACGGTTCTTTTTGTATCTTGGTGTCACTGTTCTATCTAATTGTTTGGTAGAGTAGAAGAGTTTAGCCCCTCAACATGGGTTAAACAGGTAAGGAAAGACCTATGTGCAAAGTTTGTTGTTTCGTGCTAATAATTTTTCACTTCTCACTGCCTCTCTTTTTGTTGTCTACCTGGAGGGTTAAATTTTGACGTCTAAGAAGTCATTGCTATTCTGTATAGAAACCTAACCTCAGCTGACCTTTAGTTGTAAGAGATCGAGTAACAGATATCTTGAGTCAGGTGACAGTTCTTAGTATTTGTTTTTCCTCCCTAACACACAATAGGGGATGCCCCCCCTACTGGTTCTGCCTGTGGTAACAAAGACATATGAAAGACATGTGACTACCAGTTGTAACCACTATGCTACACAACTAGAGATAACTGGAGTACACTGGAAACAACTAGAACTAGTAGTAGAAGTGTTATATTGGAAGTCTTTAGTATGATGTATGGATTCTGTGGGTCCAACGTAAGCAAGAAGACTGAAGTGTAGATACTTGTATGGTGTCTATCCAGACAAGAAGATTTTATGTGTTCAAAACCATTTGGAATTGTAAAGGTAAGGTTGATAACAGTATGTTCGAACATATAGTTGGCATGCATTGTTTATAACTGTTATTTCCCTAAATTATCTTGACCAAAAGGTCGAGGATTTGGATTTCATACGCAATATGCATGTTACAGGAAAGGGTGAAGTTTGAAGGATGTTAAAATGTGGCCCACTGTTCATTGTGTTTTTTGTAAAGAGCTAGGAGTATTTTCCCAGCAGTACTGTACGATAAACATATACATATATCTTTCCTGTCAAGACCAGTGCAAGATTAACCCTTCAGTGAGCTAAACTGGTTCAACATTACCTTCATCAATTTCCCTTTTCTTCAGTAAATTTTATATTCTCCTAAAGGGTGGTATAAAACAGGAAGTAGGCAGTCCTTGCCATGGTAATCAACTCTTTACTGGCAACATGCTGGATAATTAAAGGAAGGAGATTAAAAGTCTTTTGATCAGTGTAATGTAATTATACTTATGTTGCATCATCTCAAGCAATCGTCGTTATTAACCTCTAGCATGCTTAGGCAGCTGTTTGGTACCAATTTTGTATTGGTTATAGGGTAAGGCAGCAGGGAGAAGGTTTAATTCAGCCTTGTGAGGAACCTGGCAGGTTTGTCTACATGTATAACTCCCATTTTGAAATCAAGGTTTTCTGTGTGTTTTCTTTAGCATATTTTGCAGGGAAAATGTTTTCCTTATATACTAGTTATAGAAAACTTGTAGTATACTGTCATGCCATGCCATGTCATGATAAAGCATGATCATCATCAAAAAAGGATAATTTTTATGATATCCTGTATTTTAAGTATCATACATCATTTGGAGATTATCAGTAAAAGGTGAAGTAGCTTTGATTGAAGCTGTCGTCATCCATACATAAAAAAGTTGGCAACCTAAAAATGACTTTGAGCAACCTACTTTTATTTCCAGGTTGCACACTGGACAACCTGTAAAAAAATATATTTAAAATTTGATTTAAGCATTAAGCAGGTTTTACAGCTAAGGGTGTGAAGTGGTTTTTCGGTAAGGTGCTTTCCTGACACAGTGCACCTTTTTTCAGCAATACGTGTACCTCTGTTTTGAGCAACCTACTTTTTTATTTTCAGGTTACACACTTGACAACCTGTAAGATAAAAAACGTAAAAATGTTGATTTAAATATTTAGTAGATTTTACAGCTAAGGGTGTGGAGTGGTTTTTTGGTAAGGCGCTTTCCTGACACAGTGCACCTTTTTTTCTGCATTACATGTACCTCTGTTTTTAGCAACCTACATAAAATTCACTTTCAGGCCGCGCACTTAGCAACCTGTAAGAAAATAAATGTAAAAAGTTAATTTAACATTTAGTAGGTTTTGCAGCTAAGGGTGCACTACCAAAAATGCAATTTCTTGTATTCTAGTTTTTTCTTACATACAGAAAAATATTACTTCATGCAAGCAAATTTTTCTGTATTCAAGAAAAAGGTTTTGTCCACGAATTAAGCAATTTTTTACTTACTGAGCTTTTTCTTGTAGTAAGAAAATCTTTCTTATAAAAATGACCTTGGTAACTGCCGGAAAGTAATTCTTGCAGTAAGATTTTTTTTCTATGTATATTCTTGATTCAGACACATGGATCTGAGGTTCTTATACTAAGAATTAATTTCTCACTTAAAGGCTGGTATTCTTGACAAAAACTTTACTGCCTAGAAATGGTTTCTTACTGCTAGCTTTTATGTTCTTACAAAAAGAATGCATTTCTCTTCTTAAGACCAAAATTCTTGATAGCAAGAACTACTTTCTTATTTCTAAGATTTAGGTTCTTATACCAACACGTCTTTTCTTACTTCAAGACCAAAATTCTTACAGCCAAGAAATCCTTTCTTCTTTTCAAGTTTTTTGTTCTTATAACAAGAATGCATTTCTCTACTTAAGACCTGCAATCTTAATACCTAGAACTGCTTTCTTATTTTCAAGATTTAGGTTCTTACACTAAGAATATTTTCCTCACTTCAAGACCAAACATGCTTATCGCTGAGAAATGTTTTCTTACATCAAGATTTATCTTCTTACATCAAGAATCCTTTTCTCGCTTCAGGGGCAAAAATTGTTATCGCCTAGAAATACTTTCTTACCTCTAGAGCTGATCTTCTTATACAAAGAATATTTTTCTCACCTCAAGAACATAATTCTTGCTGCCTAGAAAATACTTTGAGATTGATCTTCTTACAATAAGCATACTTTTCTTGCATCAAGAGCAAAGATTGTTTATTGCCAAGAAATGTTTTCTTACTTCTAAGATTTATCTTCTTACATCAAGAGCACAATTCTTGCTACCAAGAAATGTTTGCTTACTTCTAAGATTAATATTCTTACACCAAGAATATTTTTTCTTATATCAAGAGCACAATTCTTGCTACCAAGAAATGTTTGCTTACTTCTAAGATTAATATTCTTACACCAATAATACTTTTCTTATATCAAGAGCAGAATTCTTGCTACCAAGAAATGTTTTCTTACTTCTATAATTGATCTTCTTACAACAAGAATGCTTTTCTTACATCAAGAGCAGAATTCTTGCTACCAAGAAATGTATTCTTACTTCAAAGATTAATATTCTTACACCAAGAATATTTTTCTTACATCAAGAGCACAATTCTTGCTGCCAAGAAATGTTTGCTTACTTCTAAGATTAATCTTCTTACAACAAGACTACTTTTCTTATATCAAGAGCACAATTCTTGCTGCCAAGAATTTTTTTCTTACTTCTAAGACTAATATTCTTACACCAAGAATACTTTTCTTCCACCAAGAGCACAATTCTTGCTGTCAAGAAATGTTTGCTTACTTCTAAGATTAATCTTCTTACAACAAGAATGCTTTTCTTACTTCAAGAACACAATTCTTGCTACCTAGAAATGTTTTCTTACTCTTAAGACTGATGTTCTTACAATAAGAATCTCACTCCAAGAGTTACAGTTAAAATGACATGTTGATGGCTTAATATTTCTGTAAATTGTGGAGTCTGGTATAAAAAAAATGACATTGGCAAAGCTTTACAGTGTATTATTTCAAAAATAATAGGTATAATAATAATATACATTATATACAATATTGTTGTACAAATACCAAAACTAATTTTGATACAAAGCCTACTGAAACTGAAAGGACATAAAGATTACAAACTGCTATGTAATTAACATGCTATATGATTTATTACATATGATATATTTCATAATATATAATTCTTTATCGTCTTGGAAGGTGGTGTAGAGCAGCCTCATCTGACTTGGTAGTGATAACAGATGATCATCTTCGACTATGGAAACCAAACCCTTCAAGCCCATTTCTGTTGACATTGGCATTCCCATTGGCATCTTCCAATATCTGGGGGAAAAATGAAGACTATGTTATTCATTTTTACTTTCTGAGTTGAGCTAACTAACTTCCAGCTTCTAGATGTGAAAGTTCCAATTGAATTGATTTCTTCACAAAACACATTATATGTTTTATCATTCTTTAACCTATCCATATGTTTTCCAGAAACAATACGTTTAAAATAGTCCACCCCTCGGAGGTGGAATGTAATCTTCCAATGTGTGCGGATCGCTTTTTGATTAAAATCTATTAATTCATCGGCCAAAAAGATGTTTTGAGTTGGACCCAAAGAGGCTATACTTATCATTATCTCTAATGCTTGATGCTTTTGACGATTAAACCATCCAGGGGCCCTTTGACTTTTCTTTTATATGATAAATAAAGTTGAGCTGATTTTCATACAGTCGGGTGGGGAGGGGGGCACTTACCCTTTCCATACTGCTATCCAGTGTTTCCGTGCAAAATTTGGCATCTGCTGCAGGCTCAGACCATGATCCCCATCTTGTATATGTTCTCTTGTACCTGGGTTTTGACTTTGAAACCGACTTGAGTCTTCAATTAATACAAAATAGAACTAGAAGTGAACAGCACTTGAAGGCATGAACTTCTCAGAGCTTTGGCCCTGCTGTCAACTGCCTGTGGCATTTGAAACCACCAATCAGGAGTTAGGAAAAGATCACATGGCAAGTGTTGCCATTGGTCAAAATTTTATGCAGATATTTGCTAGAACAATCAAGATTTTTAAAGAAAATTTAACTTGGCTTCTATTTCTTGCAACAGCCTCATCTTAGCCAGGAAACAACCATTATATTATACGAGTTCAAATAAGAATTTCAAAGTATTTCTTGTATTTCTTAAAGTATTATTATCAAGAAAAACAAGAAATGCATTCCTCAAAGTTTCTTGATACGAAAATCAAGAACATTCAAGAATATTATTCTAGTTATGACTCGAACTTTGTCTTCTAGTTTAAATATCTTGAAAATTCTTGTTTTTCTAAGCAGGATATCCCAAGAAAGGCAAGAAGAAAATTCTTCTATTTTCTTAAACATCCCAAGAAAAGCAAGAATTTTTTTCTCAAAGGTTCTTGATACGAAAATCAAGAACATTCAAGAATATTATTCTAGTTATGACTCAAACTTTGTCTTCTAGCTTAAATATCTTGAAAATTCTTGTTTTTCTAAGCAGGATACCTCAAGAAAGGCAAGAAGAAAATTCTTCTATTTTCTTAAACATCCCAAGAAAATCAAGAATTTCTTTCTCAAGGTTTCTTGATACGAAAATAAAGAACACTCAAGAATAAAATTCTAGTTGTTGCTTGTTTTCATAATCTTGAATTCTTGTTTTTTCTTACTACCAGAAAAAGAAGATAGGGGAGAGAAAAATTCTTGTATTTTCTTATACATGGCAAGAAATAGATTCTCCATACAAGAAAAACAATAACTTTTAACTTCAATTTCTAGAAAATTCTTATGAGAGAAAATCCTTTCTAGAAATTATTTCTTTATCTAAGAAAAATAAGAAAATGTTTCTTGTTGTGAGAATTTACAAGACAAGATTCTTGGAATGGTCCCTTGTGCTTTTCTTATTTATTCTTATCATTTTCATGGAAGTTCTTCATTCAAGAAAATTTGTCCACGAATTAAGTAAAAACAAGAAAACTAGAAAAAACAAGAAAAATCATTTTTGGTAGTGTGTGGAGTGGTTTTTCGGTAAGGCTCTTTCCTGACACCGTGTACCTTTTTTCCAGCGTTACCTCCAGTTCTGGTGCCCCGAAACCCCCTGGGAGACCTCCTCGCAGAACTAGCCCTGGATGGCAGTTACCCAGCGCCAGGTGTAAAATAATCTCTTGCCTTTTTTAGCTAAGGTGGACCGATCGAACCGTAGGGCCCTCCTCCCGGTGGTATACAGGAAACCCCCATAAACCCCCTCGCAACATGCATGTGTCACTGTAACCTGAGAGGGGTGTAGCTGGGATCCGTGGAACTCGATAGCTCGTATCTTAATCACGGCGCACAAATCTGGTAGTATCTTATTATAACTTGTAGAAATTAATTATCAAACCTTTATTCTAACACTAGATTGAATTGGACATACCAAATTTTCCTACATATTAATTAAAGACTTGTAGAATTACAGAGTATCTATTACGCTTACGAGTTTATTTCCCAACCCTTCTTAACACCATATCGAGAAAATCTAAACGGTAGTGTTAAAATAAACCGCAAAGTAAAATGCTAAAGCTTACACCCCTTTCACGTTACACTGATACATGTCTGTGTGTTTCAGAGTGCGAACGATAAAGGACGAAGTCTCCAGTTTGTAACGTTTGAATGTTTGTTTCTCGTGCAGTACTTCCACCCGTACTTGTACCGAGGAACCCACCAGGGGAGATGCCAGCAGAGCTTCCACCGTTGGACGACTATCTGAACTCCGTACCAGAGAACACCAGCTATCCACAGGACGTACCCACACAGAACTACTCTCTACCAGGTATGTAAAACAAGTAAAAAATTCATCCTCAATTGAGGTGAAGCATGATGCTTTTTCAAGTAGCTACTAGTGCACAGTGGAAAGTGACTTTGCTACGGCTTTGCTTGGGCAACAATGGGTTCTTCCAGGAAGCTTATTTCATAAAGATATTGTTCTAAGAAAGAAGCTCCGGCATGGAACTAGCTTCAAGGGTGTATGGTGGTCTGTGGTTAGAGTTGTTGACTTGTAAATGCTATACTAGGTTCTAGGTTCAAATCCATAGCAGGTCTCAATGTGATATCAACTTCAAGAAATATGATATCATTTTGAGGTATTTGGATAAGTCATACAAGAGAAACACTCAATTAAACAGGGCTCAGATGTGTTAAGATTTAGCTTTAAAAGGGTTTTCTACATTGAAGTTCTTAACTCAGAGAGGCAGTATAGAGTTTGTAAATACATTTTGCTGATACTCTACTTTATTTTATGTTATGCTCCAAAAATTATTTCTGTGCTCCTAGATTTCGGACCCTGCAGCTAGCCTAAGCCAGCTTTTTCCAGTAGATAGCAGTTTCATTCCAAATAAAACAATGTCACATGCATAACACAAACTTTTCCCAATGGCTGTTGAAAAGTTATGAGCCTAAAACTGCCCCCTACCAATGAGAATCCTCCAAGCATGTCATGTGACTCATCACATGACATCCCCAGCCAATCAGAACCAAGATTGGGCCAAGATTGACAGGTGTGTAAGCCAATGAGAGCGAGAGTATTATCCCACCTGTTACCTAAGGCAGCTGCCCACCTTGGGTTTTTCACTTTTTTATCGGAAATGGAACCATACCGGGCGTACTTAGAGGAGTCTTCTATCTTCGGTATGTTGGTTTTGGTTTTTGTTCTCCGGTATTGGAAAGAGCGGGGGCAGGAAATGTTCATTTTGCACTGAACTTTATTTCCAGAAATGTCGAGCTAGATGGTGCTGTATGTTTATTTGGAATAAAATTCGACAAAAGCAAGGACATTTTTAAAATGTAGTATAATTATCTTAAATTGAAAGTGGACAAATTTGTGCTGAGGTTTCATTGCTTGGGGAGAGCTCTGCAGTATGAACTGTCATACATGTAGTGTTAAGTCTTTTGGCAAAGATAGTTTGGAAAAAGGAGAGAGCTACTTTAGATATTGTCTGCCAATGTTATTCTAGTAAAGCCTATTCTATTTGATTTTGAATATAGATATTAAAAGCTAAGATTTGGATCTTACTACAGATATTGCAATCCTTTTCTTCTAGAAAGTGATGCTAAATCAAAAGTAGAATTAAATTTTCCATTTCTTTTCGATAAAAGGTTCTGGAAAATATTGTATGTCAAACTCTGTATTTAAAAAAACATTCTTATATAACTGAATTGCTACATTACTACCCGGAACGGAAAACAATCTAAAGACTATTTTTTTTATTGCAAGAAGCTCTTTTTGTATTTAGAAATTGTGGTTATTATTTCTGTTAAAAGTGACAATAATTGGTGTTAGTTGCATATTCTTAAATGGTAATTTTTTCTGCCAAAGATTAGTCTTAATTTCATCTTGGCTGTAGCCCAATCTAGGGTACAACAATTTCATCCGCAGATACTTAGAGTCCTGTGTCCAGTTTATTTGTCTGCAACACAAAGAAAAATGGCTGGACAAAAATCAAGCTACGACGTCTGCTCTCCTTATTGTCGATCGATCCAGACGTAGAATTAAATTTTCTGACTGCCTCAGTTGCAGGCAGGGTTTCGGTACGTTTGATTTGAGCCCCTGCACGCGCGGGTAATTACATGTATAGAAACATGTAACCAACTTATCACAAACCTCAATTTTGTATTAGGGCTACAACATGTTTATTAATGAGCAAAAATGTTTATTAACAATTTTAAAAGAACAGAAACAACATGTAGGAACCTTTGTCTTTTTATTGTAGCTATTCACAAAAATATGACAACAATGTACTAGGTAACATAAGAATTAAAAGTATCGAATTGTGATAATGAGTAAAATTACTAGTCTTTTTTCTATAATGGCTCGAACTGTGTGTTTTTACAATGAAATATGAGCTACTGATTCATAGGTTATACTTTCAGACAACAGTTACATGGAATGTTCTGTTATAATCTTGCGCAAAGGTCATGATACGCAGTGTACTTGATTTCACACTTCTGAGAAACCAGACAGTCCCGCCGCTAATGCACACTCAAAATCAACATCATGCTCTTCAGTCTGTAGCACTTTTAGTGGCAGTTGTTCTTTTACAATGTATATGGACAGGCAGGGCTGGAAATACAATTAAGCAACTTGCAATTTGCAAGTGATTTTTCAGATTTGCAAGTAAAAATAAGGCCACACCAATTTAATTTCTTGGTTAACGGATTTTTTTTTGTTAATTTTAGCAAAACAAATCATGAAAACAGAAGGCTGGGGTGAAAACTTGCACCCGACCCTGTTCACTCCCTGAAATTGTGTGCACCAAAGTACGAACTTTCCTCTGTATTTTGAGCCCTGGACTGGGCTCGACAAAGTTCGAAATATGGGTTGCTGTGCACTATTGTGCACCCAGAATTGGAGCTGTACACCTATTTGTTGACTGTTGGTGCACTCGTGCACATATTTTTGTAGGCTTATATTGTAATTAAATTACCTAAAGCACTAAATCAGAATTATTCACTTCTAGTATATGCGAAGCCAAGACAAGAGTATACAACATACACGCATTCTTGCCTCAAAATAGTAAAACCTAAAAATTTGTTCAAGTATGTTGTATTCAACTTGTTTAAAACTTCAAAGTTAGGCTAAAAGCCATGGAGTGATAAATTATTTCGGATTTCAAGCTCTGAAAAGAGAAAGGAAAGCTTTAATCATAAATTAATGCAGTCAGGTTTTGCTGACATGTTACTTTACTCTGTATGTTTTGCATGCCAATTTTTTCTCTGCACTTCAATTTCTAGTTGCTTCTATTCCCAGAAAAGGATGTCAAGCTAACAACATTATGAATCAAACATCACAAAAAATAAAGTGTTTAGATGGATAAAGAATACAGTATTACAGGTTTACAAAATAAAGCAGTCTTGTAAAAATTTGTCTTGCTATTTTCCCTGTCCAGACCAATTTGACGTCATGACTATTCATTAATGGAACATGTCGACAAAAAACATGATAAAAACATTTTGAAAACAGGTATATAAAGGGCGGTTATACCGGCTATACAGATACAGAGGCTGGTGTGTCACGCAGAAGGGTGGCTATACCGACTACACAGATACAGATAGGAAGAACAAGATTGTTTCAAGTGCTTAAACATTAAACAATTCCTAATTATAATGCATTTTTCGTAAATAACAGTACTTACATTAAGTTACAAGTATTACAAGTATAGCCAGTATTTTTACCTTCGACAACCAGTCTGAAGGGAAAAAAAAGGAGGAAAAAAAATCTTGTGTTTTGAGCAGCCCAAGTTTTTACTCAAGTTAGTCAAGGCTAGCTGTCTTCAGAACTTGGTCTAAGAATGTGAACTTCATATTTACATAGAGCTGATGAAAATGTATTTTCTAAAGCTTTGATCGACAGATTTAACAACGAAAATTAACAACATGCACTCCCAAAGAATTAGAAGAACAAAAAAGACTTGAAAGCTGTCGACAGCCAAGGCTCAAGTTGAAAGTAGTTTTCTGAACCTAGTTAAGGTCTTGTTTGTTTTTGCTGTGAAACGTTTGCTTTCTTTCTGAGAATAAAAGTCGATCTGTTTATTATAAGTTAAACTGCAGTTGAGTCCAGTCAATCCAACTGATGAACTTGCATTTGTACTTTTAGTCTGAGGTTACATTTGTTTACTCCCGCGTGCCCATATTTCTGAGAAACCTGGCGTGCATAGGCAGACATGTAGGCATGGCTTGTTATGCTAAGTAGGAACCAACCATGTGCAATATGCTGTACCACACTTTACTCAGAGTCTCTCCAAAACAGTATAATAGCAAAGTAGTGTTGTAGCTAGGTCTAGGAAGGCCGAAACTGAGCCTCAAACAGGCAAATTTTGGTGAATTGTTAGAAAAATTATCTTCCGTAAATTTGTGAATTGAAAAGTTTTTGCTGAGACAATGTGGTGCAACGCCAGTGTTCCTCTACTTAGGGATGACCCTCTCTGGAATGCTTGTTGGACTGTTGGTATGTTTCCTTTGTTATCATACTATGTTCCATTGTTTTTCTATTGTCTTTCGATATCTATGTGTTGGTAGATTCCTTGTAAAGCGATGTTCCTTTGGTTCAACCGGCTGGTCACAGCCTCACACAGTCACAGTTGAGTTGGTAACTTGGAGATCCTAGTTCAAGTCCCATGGTCAGGACATCTCAGTTGGGGCTGCACCGTATTTCGGAAGGGACATAAAACGGGGGTCTTGTGTTCGCGGAGGTGCCTAGAGCATGTTAGATTTAAAGGCTATACCCTGTAAAAATATGCTGTACCCTATAGCTATGTGCCGCTAGGCACTACAAGGGTCTGAAGGAACGAGATTCCCTGTAAAATTTACAAAACTCTTACTTATTAATATTTCTGAAGCCACACATTTAAGAACTTCGTCTTTTGCAAGAAACACTTTAAAACTCAGCTTTAAAGATTCGGAAGACATTCTAAGTGAGTATGCAATGTACATGTATTAGTCTGAAGACCTACATACTTGTACATCGCAGGATTTGATTATAAAAACAGTCTGTCCAAAAACTATGACATTTTTAATCCTAAGGGTATTAGTTGAAGGTAGCTGAACAGGTGACTATTGCTAGATTCTTTCCTCCCCTTCTTTGAAATCAACTTATTCCTTCTCAGGTATTCTTAAACATTACTGAACAGACTTAAGTGCCCTGAAGTAGGAACAGACATTCAAAAATGACTTATAACTTTTTTGAGATCTAAGTTATGGAAGATATTTATTGATTCCCATTTTGCCTTTGTCTTTTGTTATATTCAGTGCATTTTTTTTATTAGAAGAGTTAGTCATTATACCTTTCATTATAATAACTTTATCTATGTCTTGATTTGAAGTTGATTTTAAATGATTGCTATTTATATATTAGGAGACAGTCATTGTTACAGCTAGGAGATTTTTTGTCCCTTTTCCTTGGAGTACATTGAATATGTAGTCCATGGAAAAAAAATACATGTAGATTGAAACTCTCAAAAGACATGCATTTTAACTTGATTGTATGGCCATGGATGATTCATAGGTTTTTATATTTACATAAGATAGTCACATATTTTTGTCACTGTAAGGCATTTGCTACATTTATTTACTTTAGTTTGAGCGTAACATTATAGCGTAGTTCTTGCAACTGTGTTGAGCTAATTGCTTGAAAAATTGTTTTGACAAGGCTGTGCTTGTTTGAAAACGCGAGGGGAAAATTTTTTTAGCCACATTACATCAACAGGTACTTAAAAAGCATCAAGCTTCAGCTGAATTCAGGATGATGACAATAATAACTTTACTTTGGAACCATTTGTTAACTTCCTGTAGTGAATGAGTCCTTTCTTACATGGAAACATTGTAGATGTCACATAAGCTAAGTTAGACCATTGAAATGAAACTGAAACTGAATCTTCCTGTCTATAGTATTTTCTATTTTTGATGATGACTATGTGCACATGCCTTAAACGGTTACATTTTGTCGTTGTTCAAACTTTGTTTTTTATGCTTGATTGTTCAGTGATATAACAAACTTGTATTTTATGATGTATCTGTTTCTAATTTTGAGTAAGTTGAGTCAAGTTGTGTAATAAGATGTATTCGTCTTGTCAATTGTCCTCGTTTCAAAATTGGCCCTTTCACATCAAACAAAAGAACAGAAACTGCCTAAGCTGTATACAGACCTACAATGTTATCTCTCTAATTGAAGGGTAACCTAGAAAAACAAGTTGAACTGGTACATGTACATACATGACGGTATACTTTATATTTATATAACTTTTGTGTCACGAACAGTGGATAAAAAGCCTCTCCGATAGCTGAACTGACATTAATTTCCTTATTTTTCTCGGTGAAGCAGGTATAGTTTTTGCATTTGTGTCTGGCTTATTTTGGCAAGCACTGCTCAAGCCTTCAAAGCGCGCTTTGGATGGATTGTGATGATTTTGTACTTTGTAGTATATTTGTAACGTACATGCATGGGACTCCTAGCGGCTTTTCTTGGTTCTGCCGCAGAACTTCTTATTTTCAAATCTTCTGTGTCTTGATTTTATTGCAGAGACATGGTCAAGGTAGATTTTGGGCCTCCTAGTGGCCTTCCTTGGTACTGCAGCTGTGTTAGACATGCTGTTGTCAGAAACATGCCTGTAAACCGCACCCGGTTTTATCCATGATAGGGTATTTCCTGGAAGTGAACTGTATAGCCAGTGAAACCCGGAGGTGAGGGGAGTTAGCTGCTGTTTTGCTGGTTTCATGATCATGAGGGAGGTCAGGGTTTACATTTGCGATTTTTACTTGGCTAAAAACTCTCTCAGCTTGATTCTTGATTTCTAAAGTTCTTGTCTTGTTTTATTGCAGAGACCCCTCCGCCTGGCTACATGAGTGAAGATGGAGACACAAACGACCAGTCGCAGCATAACAGCATGGTCACGGACTCAGGCTCGGAGATGTCCCCCAGTCCCAACCCCATCCCCAGCCAAGGTAGGGATACATGTACACTGTAGTACACCATAGTACAGTATAGTACACTGTAGTACACTGTGACACACCGTAGTAGACTATAACAGCATGGTCACAGACTCAGGCTCGGAGATGTCCCCCAGCCCCAACCCCATCCCCAGCCAAGGTACGGATACTGTACACTGTAGTACACCATAGTACAGTATAGTACACTGTAGTACACTGTGACACACCGTAGTAGACTATGGTCACCGACTCAGACTCGGAGATGTCCCCCAGCCCCAACCCCATCCCCAGCCAAGGTACGGATACTGTACACTGTAGTACACCATAGTACAGTATAGTACACTGTAGTACACTGTGACACACCGTAGTAGACTATGGTCACCGACTCAGACTCGGAGATGTCCCCCAGCCCCAACCCCAGCCCCAGCCAAGGTACGGATACTGTACACTGTAGTACACCATAGTACAGTATAGTACACTGTAGTACACTGTGACACACCGTAGTAGACTATGGTCACCGACTCAGACTCGGAGATGTCCCCCAGCCCCAACCCCAGCCCCAGCCAAGGTACGGATACTGTACACTGTAGTACACTATAGTACACTGTAGGACACTATAGTACAGTATAGTATACCGTAATATGTGTGTTGTGTATTTGTGTGACTGTGACTCTAGATCTGTGTGTGTGTGTGTGTGTGTGTGTGTGTGTTCGTACTTTCACTGTGACTGTGACTGCGAGTGTGTGTGTGCATGTGTGTATAGTGTGTGTGTGTTTGTATGTACAAAATGTATGTGTACGTACTTATAAAAGTTATATGTGTGTGTGTGACTGCAAGTGTGTATGTGCGAGTGTGTGTGTGTATTGTGTGTGTGCGTGTGTGTGTGGCTGCGAGTGTTTGTGTTAACTTTGACTGAGAGTTTGATGTGTAACCATGTGTGTAGGTTTATGTATGTGAGAGTGTGACTTTGTGTGTGTGCACTTGCACGTGTATAACTTGCACACTTACTGAAGTGAAGATACCATAGACTTCTGATACAATTTATCCATTCTACATGTAATTACTGGTTTTATCTTAACTTGTCATTAGGACTATCCCTGTCTAATAGCCAGACTAGTTTGGCAGCCCTGGCTGTATGCCTTTCCCAGCCAAACAAACAAAAATGACTAGTATGTAGTAGCCTCCTTCGCAGACTTCCTATGAACAGCGGTGTTTATATTGGGGAGGGGGGGGGGCAAGGTTCCCTAAAGGGAGTTGTGTAGCCAAGGGAGTTGTGTAGACGAGGGACGACGCTGTTCATATATGGATATGAACAGCGTCGTCCCTCGTCTACACAACTCCCTTGGCTACACAACTCCCTTTAGAGAACCTTGCCCCCCCCCCTCCCCAATATAAACACCGCTGTTCATAGGAAGTCTGCGAAGGAGGCTAAGTATGTAGGTTCTTCTCACTTAACGAAATATGTGATGGTCTTCCTGTGTTTTCCCGCACCAAGACTGATAAAGCACATGTCATGTTCCAAGTAGTTTCTAACCAGACAGTCATTTCTGTACAGTCTTGATCAAAAAGGCTCTTTGTACACAACCAAGCATTTCAATGTTTTGGTGACCGTCTGTCGCCTTGCATAGGGCAATTCTGACTGGTTCACTTTGCACTGCAGCTAAGGTGTCGCTGCTTGCAGATGCGGTCCCAAAAGTGAACTTGCATAATTATATACAGGGATAGTTAATGCTGTATTTACAATGCGTCTGCAAGCATGGACATCTAGCTGCAGTGCAAATTGAACCAGTCTGATTTGCCCTGAGGAAGGTGACAGACGGTTACCGAAATGTTGATGGAACAGAACAAACTACACGGATAGAGAAGGTCCAGAAGAGAGCTCTTCGCACCATTCTGGGGGGACAGTACACAAGCTACAAATCCGCACTACTGTACACAGGTCTACAACCACTGTCACAACGGCGCCTCGAGCTGTGCAGGAAGTTTGCAAGGAAACTTGACCCCGAACTGCTCCCTCAGAGGATGGGACAGTGTCACGGCAAAGATACAAGGAACTCTCACAAACTCAGAACTTTGAAATGCAGAACTAATAGGTACAGGGACTCGCCGGTACCGTACCTTGTGAAAGTACTAAATGACGGCATGTTATAGATTATTCATCGCATTTTGAATGAAAAAGGAAAACGTTTATGTTACAGTTCGTCCAATAGGCCAGTAGTTGGCAACGCTTAATTGCCTTCGCCAAGAAGGCTATGTTTTGATGCTTGTTTAAGATGTGATCATGTTATTTTTACAGTTTTAGAAGTTTTTAATGACGTGTAGTCTGTAAGAAAGACGCAATTCAGCCTGGGGCTGCAATGTTCTTTTAAATGTCAATAAACCATTCATTCATTCATTCATTCATAGAATTAAAACACTTGGTTGTGTATAACGAGTCTTTAGATTCAGTGACGCTTGATGAAACTGTTCACGTCTGTACAGTCGCGTTTGTGACAGTCCCTGTCATTCCTCCCTGTACTACTAATTTCTTCTGCTCTCCTCTCTTCTTTCTCTCTCTCTCTCTTTCTCTCTATCCTGGGATGATTTTTAAGACTCCAGTTCTGAGACGTCTTCAAGTCCTAAACAGACTCCTTGGCAAGGTGAGGCTGCCTGCCCACTTGCTGCTGTTTTCTTAAGACGTCTTTCTTTTCTTCCCAAGACATCCTTGCAAACCTTCCTTGTCCCACAAGTTGTCATGTCATGTCAATTGTATTTGAAAAATCCTGGTTCTTCAAAAGATTGTAAATTCAAAATTCACCAAGAGAAAACATAAAGATTGTTCTAGTAACATCAATAATTCAATATTAATTGTTTCCATGGAATTTGATTTCAAAAGATTTTTCTAAAAAAGTGTTATGACAACGTCAGAAGTAACATCAGGAAAATTGGCAAAAGGACAAAATTGCAAGAAAAATACACACCATTCCTTAGACAGTGTACATTGCAATTTAAGTTCATGTGAAACATAAGCCTTTACAATTTCTAATGCTATTTCTTCAAAGTTGATTCCAAAGTTCAGAAAGCCTCTGATACACGCTAGTTGTAACAGTTCTGTTCTGTGATTTCTGTGGTGTTGTCCTTTCTATTTTGCACTTTTTCTTTTCTGTAACAGGTGTCTCTAACACTGGCTGTTGTGCTTGCTTTCTGCCTTCTCTATCAGACTAAAACGTGTGTGCGTGTTCAGTGTTTGTGCCTGTAACAATATGTGTCGACAACAATCAATCAAGACGATGGTATCCAGGGAGCTTCTTGTGTCAGAAATATATGAATCCTTTCAGAAATGTAAAATTGCATTTTGTTCAGGTGGGTATTTGGAGCTGTGTATAGTGTGATGTGTACCGAGGGCTTCTGAGGAAGAATAGCTTTTCACTGACTTTGCTTTCCTTTGGTTTAAACAGATATAAAATCACCTGACGATGTTTCATTGACTGTATGTCACCTTCCTCAGCGCAATACTGACTGGTTTTACTAGGACTGACACCTAGCTGCAGTGAAAAGGGCAACCAGTCAGTATGGGGAAGGGGACAGGCAGATATTGATACGTTAGCAGATGATTATGTACCTAGAACTTTGTTAACGTAAAAATATTTTTCTATAGTGATGAATACTGCACACAGACTGTGGAAACGTATGTATATAGAGGGAAAAAAGGTTCTGTACATAGAAAACTATGTCCAATTAATTTTCCAACCTGATGAAACTATTTAGGGAGGGTTATTCACAATTATTTTTCTCTGTTTTCTGACATCCATCACTGAGACTTCTTCAGCATCACTACACAATTTTCACTGGCCAGGGACAACTTTGACCGTTCACATCATGAACCAAAGCACACTGTTCAGAAAAAAACCCCCACATTTCTAGTGATACTGAAAAAGAGTGTCCAGAAGTTTGAGATCAAAGAGGCAGCCCTGCCTGGATGTCTAACCTTCATCAACATCATTAACAATAGTCATTGTTGATTAGCGAAGTTCTTTTATTGTCTACCTGTCATCTTCATCAGTGCAATACTGACTGGTTCACTGTGCACCGAGGCTAGGTGTTACTAGTTCACTGTGCACTGAAGCTACATGTAGGTGTTCCTGCTAACGATGCAGTCCCAAACGTAAAGTATTGTTGATACTTTAGATATTGTTTAGTAACGGTGGAAATAATGAGATGATGCAGTTCCAAATGTAAAGTATTGTTATTTATTTAATGATAAATACTAAATGTGGTCCCTATTTGGGACTGCATTAGTAGAACCAGTCAGTATTGCTCTGATGAAGATGACAGACAGTCATTGTAACGTCGACTCATGTAACTACTTGTGTATAAAGAACTCTGCTATTCAGGCATTCTCCAACCTGATGAAATTATTCATGGGAATAATCATTGGATATTGGAGTTTCTTTTTACACAACCAATGAATCTCACCTGCTGACGTTTCGGTGTCTGTCAGACACCTTCTTCAGAGCTTCTGACTCACTTGAGTACTGCTTCAGACACCGAAACATCAGCAGGTGAGATTCACTGGTTGTGTAAAAAAAAAAGAATCTCCAATATCCTATGTTCTACCAACCTGATGAAATTTCTCAGGGGATAATCATTGTTTTTCTCTGTTGTTTTTTTTCCAGACAGATGGTCAACGAAACGTCAGTTGAATATATCACTATCTTGGTTGTGTACAAAGAGTCTTTTTATTCTTATTCACGGCGGTTATTCACTTTTGTTTTATTCTGTTTCCAGACCTACAGCCGGTTACGTACACGGAGCCGACCTTCTGGTGCTCCATCGCGTACTACGAGATGAACACGAGAGTCGGCGAGACGTTCCACGCGTCGCAGCCATCGCTGACGGTCGACGGCTTCACGGACCCGTCCAACTCGGAGAGGTTCTGTCTCGGGCTGCTCTCCAACGTCAACAGGAACCACGTCATAGAACAGACTAGGAGACATATAGGTTGGTTTTGTTGATTTTATACTCCTTGAAATATAATACTAATAGGACTGTTACTGTAAAGCAGAAATGTTCTTGGTGATTTTATGTTCGATGTTTTCGCGGCGACCATTTCACTGCAAACTTAAAACCACAGCGATCATTTTTGTCCAATACTGTAGCAGTATGTGGCTATAGTGCTGCCGTGAAATTAGAACCACTGCGAACACTCCATTTTTGCATTGGCGTGAAATAAAAACTTTTACAGTAGTTGAGAAATAAGCCAAAACACTAAAATTGTCATAGAACAGACTTGGAGACATATAGTTGAGTTCTGTTGTTTTTATACTCCTGTGAATAAATTCGGAAGAGTTAGTTGAGAATTAAGTCAAAACACTAAAATTGTCATAGAACAGACTAGGAGACATATAGGTGAGTTCTGTTGTTTTTATACTCCTTTAAATATATAATACTAATAGATTCAGAAGGGTTAGTTGAGAAATAAGCCAAAACACTAAAATTGTCATAGAACAGACTAGGAGACACTTACTGGTGAGTTTGGTTGTTTTTATACTCCTTTAAATATGATACTAATGGATTCAGAAGGGTTAGTTGAGAAATAAGCCAAAACACCAAAATTGTCATAGAACAGACTAGGAGACACTTACTGGTGAGTTTGGTTGTTTTTATACTCCTTTAAATATGATACTAATGGATTCAGAAGGGTTAGTTGAGAAATAAGCCAAAACACCAAAATTGTCATAGAACAGACTAGGAGACATATGTAGGTGAGTTCGGTTGTTTTTATACTCCTTTAGATATAATACTAATGGATTCAGAAGGGTTAGTTGGGAAATAAGCCAAAACACTAAAATTGTCATAGAACAGACTAGGAGACATATAGGTTGGTTCTGTTGTTTTTATCATGATGTAGAGATTTGAATGGAAAAGAAGTTTTGAAAAACTATCATCAGCTAGATAAGACTGGACAGTCACTGATGAAGCATACATGTACCTGAAATGTCTGACTGTTCCAAAATTTCAGGTTAGATCGAGATCAGCAGTGATGCTTTAGTAGCTTCACAACATCACTGTTCCCTATGCCAGAACTAAGAGACTGCAGCAATCCTTCCTGCATTGCGCCATCAGACTGTACAACAACTTACCTTCCGGGTCCTGAACATTCAGTCTTCCGTTTGACTTGACTTGACTTGACTTGAAGTAGTGCAGCTCAGTATTTGTCTTTGTACATTGGTAATGATTTTAATGAAATTTGTAACAAATGGTACACAATTCAGAGGGAACGCAGTTGTGTTCTCTCTGCCTATGTACTTTTGACGAAGAAATGTGTGTAAAATGTATGTAATGAATAAAGTATGTCATTATTCCCCTCAGGTAAAGGAGTCCGGCTGTACTACATCGGAGGCGAGGTGTTTGCGGAATGTCTGAGCGAGAGCAGTGTGTTTGTACAGAGCCCCAACTGTAACCAGCGGTACGGCTGGCATCCTGCAACCGTATGCAAAATACCTCCAGGTAAACTTCCTTCTTTACTTTTTGTACCTTGCACTTGTTAAAGATGGAAAAAAACAAAGTGCAACTAAACAGAGTTTTTTTTGTATAAGAGCATAGAAATTGTGTTGATGAATTACATTACCAAGTTTTTGCAAAGCCTTTTTTTCCTTCTTCCAAGAGTTTGCCCATCTTCACTGTTTTTTACAAGTGCAGTTCCATTACAAGTTGCTAGGGGTCTCACTTTTCCTTCTTGTCATATCAGTTGCAACCTATAGATTTTTAACAACCCAGAGTTTGCCTAAGGGCAGCACCATAAAAAGTTGATATATGCCTTGTACATGTATCTCTCTCCATGTCTTTTTAAAGGTTGCAACCTGAAGCTTTTCAACAACCAAGAGATCATCCAGCTTCTTTCTTTTGTCTAGCCACTGCAGTTCCATTACAACTTGCTAGGGGTCTCACCTTTCTTTCCCTTTTTTTGTTCTCAGGTTGTAACTTGAAGATTTTCAACAACCAGGAGTTTGCCCAGCTCCTGTCCCAGTCCGTGAGCCAGGGCTTTGAGGCGGTGTACCAGCTGACGCGCATGTGCACCATCCGCATGAGCTTCGTCAAGGGCTGGGGCGCGGAGTATCGGCGCCAAACAGTGACGTCGACGCCGTGCTGGATCGAACTCCACCTGAACGGCCCCCTGCAGTGGTTGGATAAGGTCTTAACGCAGATGGGTTCCCCGCGGGTCCCGTGTTCGAGTATGTCGTAATGACGCGCGACGTACGCTAACTTTGTATGTACAGCCACAAGCGGGGAGCTTTGATTGGTGCTTGGAGGGTTATGGTGGTGGTCTTACTCTGTACAGTCAAACCTGCCCAAGAAGACCACTTACGGTACCGATAAAATCTGGCCTAGGTGGACAGGTGGTCACTATTGACAGGTCTTACCGTGTACAGTCAAACCTGCCCAAGAAGACCACCCAGGGGACTGATAAAATCTGGTCTATGTTGACAGGTGGTCACTTTGGACAGGTCTTACTCTGTACAGTCAAACCTGCCCAAGAAGACCACCCAGGGGACCGATAAAATCTGGCCTATGTGGACAGGTGGTCACTATAGACAGGTCTTACTGTGTACAGTCTAACCTGTCCAAGAAGACCACTTAGGGGACCGATAAAATCTGGTCTATGTTGACAGGTGGTCCCTGAAGACAGGATTCTTAATGCTTGTGTCAATGGGAAAAATTGTTAAGGGACCTTCAGAAAGTGGTCACATTGGCCAGGTGGTCCTTATTTAGAGGTGGTCACTTGTGCAGGTTGGACTATATTCTTCCCAAGTAAAACTGGAGAAGGAAAATATGACAATATTCAAGGACCAGATTCAAGACTAACACAATCGCTTCAGATTTAAAAAGAAACCAACAATTTGAAAGCCTAACAACCACTTTTTAAAAGTGACATATCTCTAGAACCGTATACATTGTTGACAGATGTAGAATACCACATTATACGGAAATGCAAGCTGATGACATTTAAACATAATCCTGCATCCAGTGACAAATTAGACTATTTTGGGCTTTCAAAATTGTACTTTTAGATCAGAACCTGAAGTTTCAAAAACAATTTGTGGAATTTGAAGTGATCGGCGTTAGTTTTTGTATCTCAGATGAAGTGTATATATTACACAGATTTATACAGCAAAGGGTTGAAAACATAACTTCTGTCAAAGATTCGAAGTGTTTTAAAACAGCTTCTTTGCGGTATGGCTCCATCACCAATCAAAGCTTTGCTTACATAATTGTATTCTGGAGGGTATATGTGAATGTCTGAAAGCAGGGTTCTTATTGGCTCGCAGGTTGGGAGAAGATGAATTCTGACAATGTATTATCACTTCAACCACTTTGGTTATTCTAATACATAGTAATAGAAGGTATATAGAATTCTTGTGCGTTATATCTTAGTAGAACAATACCTGTAAGCATATGTCTGCAGATATCAATACTGGAGACAGGACATATAGTCATGTATTTTATGCACATAACTTGCTCACAATGATCGTATTGCTACCCTCAGAACAAAATGGTTTGCTCCACAATTAACCTTTACAACGACTATGTAGGGCTTTGCTGCAACATTCTTTTTAAATGTCACAACAACAAAGAACAAGAAAAATAAGTTCGCAAAAATTCTGCAGTCTTTTAGTGTACAGATTGTCATGTATGAAAGGGAATGTATATGAAAAATAAACTTAGTAAGCATATAAAATGCTTGTGAACTTTCTGTAGAGACCAGTACAAAAACATGGTTAGTTATCTACCCTTTCAAATGAGATTCCAGTGCCACAGAATTGTACCATTGAAGAAAGAAACACCCCATCAAAAGCAAGAAATGTCTTGCCACTTAGGAAAGAAAGGAATTAGCTTTAACAACTTTTTTTGTCAGTTTCTTCGTACATTTTGACAAGTTGAAGGAAAAATGCTTATTTATTGTTTGAGTACCTTGTTACGGAAGAGAGAAAAAGACGTGCTAATTTCCCCACCCCTATAGAACAGAGGGATATTTTTGTATTTTGTTGTGTGTGAAGTTACGGCAGGACAACAGGCTGTAACATGTCGGAACACGGGTCACTTTGGAGTGAAAAAGACCGGAAATTTGGAAAATCCCTACAACTTGTAAGTCAACTATTTCTGTGGTAGATACAGGATTTTCTTCATCACAATCTTTCTTTTTGTGATGTCAGTAAACCCTTGCTCATGTCTTGGCAAGATTCTATTCTCTTTCAAACTAGACACTTAAAGTTTGGTGTTAAATGTCCGAGTGGCTAGACTAGCAGCCCCCCCGATCGAGCGGTGATGGGTATAATTCCTGGCATTCCTAACTACACTAAGTTCGAAATACATGGCTAAAAGTTGAGTTTCCAAATTT
The DNA here is from genome assembly GCF_035083965.1 of Branchiostoma lanceolatum. NCBI lineage: Eukaryota > Metazoa > Chordata > Leptocardii > Amphioxiformes > Branchiostomatidae > Branchiostoma > Branchiostoma lanceolatum. The sequence goes on from NC_089740.1 coordinate 13,747,654, forward strand.
TTCAGTGTCTTTATATATCTGAAGTGACCTGTGTTGTAAAGTGCTTGAGCATCACTTTAAATGTGCAGACTAAAAACGAATGTGGATGTTGCAAGGTAAAATGTGTGTTGGGCACAAGGGACCTAGAGGGATGCCAGGCTTCCATCGGTCAATGGGTTAGCACCGCATTTCTTGCCGTTTCGGGCGGACCTTACAAGGCCAGTCGAACTTGACTTTGTGGATGACATCCAAGTGCATGGATTTTGGTGTAGTGAAAGAACAGAAGCAAAGTTGACCTGTCATTTTTAACACAAAAATTTGACTTACCCAAATTTTTGACTGTCTAACTCCAGTCTTTGACAAGGAAATTCAGTACAAAATTTAATGTAAGTCCAGTTTTTTGTGTGTTGAAAGCTGAACTTTGCTTCATAATGATTTCTACCAACACAGATGAACTTTGAAGAGAAGAGAGATAAGATATGTTTCTTAGTTTGCAAGACTGACTACTAATCTGCAAATAAAGGAGCCACCAAATGAAACATTCACAGTCTAATTGCAACTGTCTGCAAATGAGGAGTACATTATGTCACAAAGCATCCTGTATCTATAAATGAGCTAGCTTTTGTCACATCACATTACATTTTGCAGTTTCCAAAGGATGTCATCTATAACATCTAAACTATATGGCCTTTATTATACCCCTTCAGCCACTGTTAAGATTAAAATATAACCCTTTTGTTTCCTGAATTGTACTGTAGCCATAATTACAGTTAGGTGCACGAACCGGGCAAAGCTGGGAAAGTTTACATCAAAAGCGTAAAAGATTACTTGAATGTGTGACACATTTACGCTGAGAAAATTGCTCAAAGGACTAAGATTTGTGGAGTTAGCGTTCCCTTCTTCAATGTAGCTTCAATTGTGAGAGGATTTGAACTGACTACCATGGGCAATGTGAACAAGAAGAACAACAATTAAAAATAGTTGTCAAATTCCAAGGATTTCTTCCTGTCTTTGTGTGCCATTGGGCAACATCATCTAAACCAAAGATATCTTTCCAAGTAAACGTTGAATGTTGACAAAACGCTGAAACAGTGTTTCTTCCTCTGTGGAATCATCTAGGAGTAGAGTTTTGAAAACAGAGGTGTATTAGATTTGGAACACAGCCATTTTACCTTCTTACATGTATAACTTACTTACAAACTGTGCCATTCTCATTTGATATACCAGTATATAGTCTGTAGTGTTAAGGGCTGAGGTACCTCTTCCTGATTCTTCTTATATTGTGGACAGAAAAAACATGTTTAAGGCCACTCCAATTGATTGTTTTGGTTCTTGGATGTTCTTAAATAAAAATTGAGCAAAGGAACAAGATGAAAATGGTTGCTTAAGATTGAAACTGGAATCTTACAACATTCACTCCAATGATACTTAACCTTCTCCCTGCTGCCTAACTCTGTAACCAATAGGGAATTGGGTGCCAAATGGCTACTTCAGAGTGCTAAAGGTTAAACAATGTGAACTAGGACACAAATCAAATCAAGTAGGACACACGATTTTGCACTCTATTCAAATCTCGATATTCCAATTGTACATTATTTTTAAAAATCTGGGAACCAAGAAATCAAATTGACGTAGCCCAAGTCATCAACAAAAAAACAACAACAATGAACAGTAGTGACTCCTGGCTAGTAGGTTGTCTGTTACTACATGATTGTAAAGTATCACATTTAGTAACCTATTCGATTCTAGCCATCTTTATGTACATGTACATTGTATGTCTAGCCATCTTTATCGTATTCTGTTTTACCATTATTTTGCATAGTTGGGGGGAGTTTGAATGTTTCATAGAAAATGTTAAACATTGCTAAAGCTATACCAATTTGTTTCTTTGGTTATCTGACATTTTAAAAGTGGAGCAATAAAGAGGGTGAAATTAAAACAAAAGTTGGGGAGGAAAACTTGAACGTTATATTCACTCCCTGAAACTGTATGTACTAAGGTACAGACTTCTCCCTTAGACTCTGTTTTCATGTTGATATTACAGTTATGTTATTGTTTTTAAAATACCAGAACCAACAAATCAAGATGATGTGGCCAGACTATACTATTTTCACTTGGGTGGGATAAAAGGGAATTCAAACTGTCATTGAATTATTATATAATGTTATACACATTGTTGAGGTTTGACTGTGGAGCTTCAAGTATCTACCATGCACCATACTTTTTCCTTTCAATAAATTTCTGCGAGGCACATTCTAAAATTTATACAGGAAAAAAGTGGAAAAGATTTGGTACAATTACAGTAGGTTTGAATATGGACATGTAATGGAGCATTGTAATATCAATGAAAACAATCGTTGACGTCATTTCCCATATTTGGAGCATCAAAACACCCCTAATATTGAATGAGTCAGTCTGTTGCCAACCCTTACATGTATGTGGTACTGTATATGATAAGGTATAGGAGTTTATTTTTTATTATGGAGTATTGTCTTTTTCTAAGACATAAGTCAAGGTAACCAGTCTGTAAAATAGATGCTTATAATATGTGTACGCTTCTTTATAAATGTGCAACACTGACTGTGACTTAACAGAAAATAATCCAGGTATAGATTCAATTCTTTTTCACATGGCGGAAAAAGAGTTTAATGAATATACATTGTAATCTGCATGTATTAAACGTTGCAATGGATTTTTGAGCCGGACAAATTGTAAATGGGCATTTTCTGAGGAATCTTTTTTGTTTTTGTTTCCCATGTTTCTACATGTACATGTAACGATAACCATTTCACAAGGTGTACAATACACTGCAGCTGCGCTTATGTTGTGAGTCACTGTGTCATTTGTTTACTTCGTGCTTCCATAATTCCTGTATGTAGGTTGGTCTTCAGGGTACACAATATTTGCAGAACCTTTTTGGTCACAGAAATTTGCTCGGATACAGCATCTTACAAACACAAGACAGACAGACACACTTTAAACTCGGGAAGACACCATAGTACTGTTGAGCAGTTTATTTGGAATATCTACAATGTATACATCTTATTATTATGTAGATAATCTATGAACTACCCATCTTGAGAATGTGTTTCGTAGTAGCAAAGGCATCCCTAGTACTGCAGTTATAGATGGGGACTTGCACGTTAGATGGAGGCTAGAAGAATGACTGTCCAAATCTAAACTAACCAGTGCTAGTCTATACTATCAACTCTATTTTGAGTACATGTATCATTCTGTTTTTAGTAGTGAAGGCATCCCTAGAATTTGTCATATAGCAGTCTGAGATGCGGATTTGTACAAAAGTCATGTATGTTAGACGGAGGCTAGAAAATGGCTTTCCAAATCTAAAATAAACGGTCCTAGTCTGTTCTATCAACTGGCCATGTTGAGAATCTGTTTTTTCGTAGTGAAGGCGTCCCTGGTACTGTTAATAGCAGTCATGTAGTCAGAGATGGGGACTTGTATGTTAGAAGGAGGCTGCAACTTGCCCTGCCTGATGTAGTCACACAGGGTGGACAGCATCTCTGAGCTCTCTTGGGCTGGAGAGAAAAAATAGGATTATAGTAGGGGAACACTCATATATTACTTAGTTATTAACTCATCATGAAAACATTAACGTTCTCTTCAACATTAGTATCAAAGCCATATGCATGCGTACAGTATTTCCAAGGGCCCATGGCATGCACTACAAGACTAAAACAGACTTCATAAAGGGAGCTTTCTACTAATAGAATTAATTTTGTTATACTGTATTGAAAATTCAAATCAAAGTAATCAGAAGCCATCTGGAATTAACACCCCTGCAGGAAGAAGTCCGCACAAACAACTAAGACTCTAAAAATGTACCAGTTTATTCTGACTTGTAATCCTTATATCAAACCAAGGACATTATATATAGTGTCCTTGATCAAACTTACAGTCTTTTTGTCTCTTGTTCCATTGTGTCATCCAGTACCCTACAACTTTTATGTCCTGGAAGATTAGGGAACCCTGGAAAGGGAAAAGAAAATAAGTCAAAAACATGTCATTGGAGCTACATGTACATTCATACCAGCCCAGAAAAGAACAACAAATAGCCATCTATAGGATAGATGTGTTTAAATTTGCATTTCCCTAGCCTCTATACCAGGCTCCTCGCAATCGCTGGGAAAATAGAAATCGGCCAAATAGAGTGAACAGTATGCCAGGGGTAGTCCGCTATACAGTGAAGCTCAATAGGCGATCCACGGAGCCTGTCGGGACTCGGTATCTCCGAAGATCGCCTATTGAGCTTCACTGTATAGCGGACTACCCCTGGCATACTGTTCACTCTATTTGGCCGATTTCTATTTTCCCAGCGATCGCGCGGAGCCTGGTAGAGGCTAACATTTCCCTAGAACTATCATAGAGTTGAACTCAATGCCACTAAGTACAGTGGGGGAATCCTCACTAGAAACAATGCTTGCAGCCAGATGTGAAAACTTTTAAGGTTAATGTGGTTATACCAGCTATACACTCAGATACATGTCAGATTTTCTAACAGGAAAACTAGCATATCTAAACTGTAGACTATACTTACAGTAGGAACAGTGACAGGTTGACGAGACATCCCACCATAGGTTACCATAGTCCCTCCGGTCCTGGAGGGGGATAGAGAGAAAAACGTGCAAAAAGTGGTAAGTAATATTTTGTTACGTACTACAAGCACAATAAGTTCTCTTGCATCAAGCATGGTACCAATGGCAGAGCCCATCTCCATTCCGAAGCCATTGGGCCACACAATTTTGTATAATCAGTACAGCAGTGTGCTCAACTGTCATACTCTTTCCCAAATGCTAAGTGCTAAGCAGAGAAAGCATGTACCATTTCTAAAGTCTTTGGTGTGACTTGAATGGGGATCATACTCACGGCGAACCAAATACAAGGGGAACACTCTTATTACTACTCATATGGCCATTGTAGAAGTATTGTAATAATGATTGAGCCAAATTCACACATTTTTTAATAAAGATGTAAAATGACTGAAATGTATCTTTCTGTAAGCCTTTGAATAGAGATATTTTCAGGATGAATTTTTAAATGAGCCTATACTGCAACATATTTGCCAGAAAATTACCACTCAAAAGCTTTAAAATACCCATTGAATACATGAGGTTAAAAGGTCAATAATTCTTTGTGGCTTTATTCATACAGAACAGCAAGACTTAGATGGATGAAGGTCTATTATATAGCACCAATGCTGCGGAACTGAAACAAATTAAGCAATTCAAACACATAACAATGCACTGCATGGCTCCTACATACTGTAATTCTTGAAAACGGTTTTATTTTTTACGGTGACTTTTCTGCCACAAATTTACGACACTGAATATACGCTTTCAATGTATCACTACTGTAAGTTACAAAATTGTTCCAACCAAGAATTTACTATGTAAAAACCTCCTTGGTAAAACACAGTGAAAACCTCCTCTCAACTCCTACTACTAGTCCTACAGCAAAATAAAACCAACATGAGAGTACAGCAAAATGGATTTACTGAGTAACTGTGACACTTACTCCAAATGTCTGAGAATTTCTGTAGCACTTTTACCCCCAACACAGTTTAGTGCCAGCTTCGGTCTTGGTAGTCTCTGTAATGTGTAAAAATAAAATAAAATTACGACAAACCATTAAAACATTAAATTTAGGAAATGCAAAATGTAGCTGAATCGTACAGAAATGCTACCTTAAATGTGTTTCTAATAATAGCTATATAAAGTATTAACTCAAATTCATACTCATTTTCAAAATGATCAGAATCTCTTATTTATCAACTTTATAATGACATCTATAATTACTTGTTACAATGGTTGCAATGATGAAGTAAACTGCACATTACACACATACAGACACAACATAATTTACCTTGAAGATGTCCCTAAAGTCCTGTCTTCTCAGCCCCTCTTCTGTGATGATGTAATGTCCTCCCAAACCCTTCAGGTACATCTCAAGCTCATAATATGAGGCCCTGGAAATGTAAAAAATAACATTTTTCCAAACGGAAAAAGTCATGTCTATTTTGTACTACTATGTGTTCTAAAGAGTAACATGGAAAGCTTACTTGTCGAGCTTGCAAGTATCAACTAGAGAGAAACCAACCCTACACAGTTCTCATGAAACGTTTTAGTATCATTTAGTAAATTCCGTTTCCAGAGAAGTGTATCAAAAGGGTTGAACGATAGCAAGTCTAAGTTCTTTTGTAGACACAAAACAGAGAGTTGATAACTTGCCGATGTTTCAGTGAGCAACTGTCACCTTTCTCAGGGCAATACTGACTTGTTCTGTTTCACATCACAGATAGGTTTCGCTTCTGCAGTGTGTAGAATGTGGTCTAAAATGTGAGTTTGTCCAGTGCTTTTGGATGTTTACATTTTTCTTTTCACTCCAGCCTAAGTTTAGGTAGAATATGTACTGTTGGCTTTTGTGTAGCTGTCCATAAATCAAAATGCACCTTTTGTTTTGTGTAAATAAAGCATTTAATCATAAAATATTTACCACGACAGGAAATAAACAAATAACACAAATAACTCTGACATATTACATACATGTATGTAAACATTCCTTGAATGTATAAAATGCTGATCAAGAACTCCTAACCATGCATATTGCTTTTTGTGCATCCATTATCAAGGAAATGTGAAAAAAGATACAAGCTACATGAAAAAGTGTCTGTGAGATATTAATTATTATCTACTAACATAACTCCAGCAGGGTACATAATTCTGTGACCCTGAAAAGATACGTCCAAACAGATCTCTAACCCAACAGCCCCCAGTATAATGCACTCCTGTAAATCTAATCTGTGCATACCTGGGGGTGCTGCAATTAAGAAATCTCTCAAACCAACTGTTTTTCAAAGCGGCAGATTTAAATAACCTGGCGGATATGTTAAATCCATCCTCACCTATCAGGCCTGTTCCTAACTACATTGATGGTGACGAGCCCCCTTGCAGCTGCGATCTGAATGACAGCCTGTCCAACTCCACTGTTAGCTCCATTCTGCACTATTGTGTCTCCTGTCGGGAAATAATACAATATTTGGGAAGTCATATACTTAATAGACAAATACTTGATACTACTGCATTGTCTAACATGTATCACACAATTTGTGAAATGCAACTGTTGTATACGTGTTGAAAGTCTGTCAGCATCCTATATTCAGTACACCATAACAGTCATGTATTTCTATCACAGTTACTGTATACTGTAGTTTCATTGATGGTCTTACACACTCAGGTAAAAACTCAAAGTTATTTTGTAACTAAAGCGACCACCTTTTGTTCGACTAATACAAAGAAAGGAAGGCCTACCAGGCTGTAAGTGTTGAAAGTCTGTCAGCATCCTGTATGCAGTACACCATAACAGTCATGTATTTCTATGCCTATCACTGTATAGTTTCATAGATGGTCTTGCAACCAAAGGGACCACCTTTTGTTTGACTAATACAAAGAAATGAAGGCCTACCAGGTTGTAAGTGTTGAAAGTCTGTCAGCATCCTGTATGCAGTACACCATAACAGTCATGTATTTCTATGCCTATCACTGTATAGTTTCATGGTCTTGCAACCAAAGGGACCACCTTTTGTTTGACTAATACAAAGAAAGGAAGGCCTACCAGGTTGTAAGTGTTGAAAGTCTGTCAGCATCCTATATGCAGTACAGGGGTTTACCGCTAGGGTTGCTGCTGCATCCAGCGGAATGTTGTTGGGAATTTTTCTCAGCTCCGAGGCTCGACAGACCGCGTGTGTTCTCCATGTTCCTTTGAAGTAAAAAAAAATTATATTGGAAGGAACTTCAGTTTCGGATGTTGGCAATTTGCAATTTCAAAACAAGTAATAAAAAAAAGGAAGAAAATTAAGAATCAACCTTAGACAGAGAATACTTTTCTTTCTTCTAGTGACATTCTAAAACACTATGGAAATTTGGAATCTAAAACAAACTTTTAAAGTTAATTGATTATCTCTACCACATCTTGTATTGCATAACAAATGAAAAATCACCCTAGAAGTAGAAGAAAGCATGCACTTTTAAAGGACATGTAAAAAAATCAAAGCAGTTTTTGCATGGTTGAATTGTGGTGTAAGATTGTGACATCATAGCTAGTTGACTTGTAGTTTGATTAAGGCTATAGGGCCTAAGAAAAACATAGTTGCATTTCCGGTTACCCGACTGACCCTAGAAAAAAAAGACTACTAACTCTACATATAGCCTTTTTTCTGGTCGTATGTGCATGAAAGTTTCAATATGACATCTGAGTAATGCCATTCAAAATAGAATTCCTGTATTTCACACCCCGAATCCCTTTATACCTACTTAATTTTTTCAGGACTGAAACCGTAAGGAAAACATTTTTTCCTTACGGCCTTGTGAAAATGCTGTCCTGCAGTTGTACTCACCCCATCCTGAGTCTGCCGGGATGACCCAGTCTCCTGACTGCAGGTCTGACACCCCTGACCCTACGGACACCACCTCTCCTACCCCCTCGTTACCCCCCACTGCAGGGAGGGGGGGTTTGATCGGGTACACTCCTGTGGAAATACAAGATTTCTGGTTAGTAGCGCAGTGATGCCATCTAGCAGGTTAGTCAAGCACTGCAGGGCACCACCTCCCCAACCCCCTCGTTACCCCCTTCTGCTGGCAGGGGGGGTTTGATCGGGTACACTCCTGTGGAAATTCAAAATCACTGGTTAGTAGTGCAGTAATGCCATCTAGCAGGTTAGTCTTATATTGCAGGTCAGCAACTGACTGTCACCACCTCCCTAACACCCTCTTCACTCCCTAGTACAGATGGGGGAGATGGGGGTACACTTCTTCTTCACTTTTTGGCGGTCCCTTAGACTATTTTTCCCTTTGACACAAGCATTAACAAATCCTATCTATAGTGACCACCTGTCCACACACAGACCAGATTTCAATGGTCATCTGAGTGGTCTTCTTGGGCAGGTTTGACTTTACTTCAGACTGTCGCACCTTGTATCATGTTGATGTCAGCAGGGTTGATGGGAGCTGCCAGCATCCTGACGGACACCTGGTCATCCTGGACATCTGGGAGGTCCACATCTGTCAGGAATCTGGGAAATGAATAAAGAAATGGTGGAATATCAATCTTGAGTGTGCTGCTGTTTAGTTGTTCGTAATTCTAAGCCTAAGGACCAAAGGATCAGATCAGTGGCTCATCTGATAGCAGTCTCAAAGTGAGCTCCTGGTTCCAATTAAAAAAAACAATTTGCCAACTGGGAGACCCTGGTTCCAATTATTAAAAACAATTTGCCAACTGGGAGACCCTGGTTCAAATCCTGGGTTAGGACATCTTGGTTGAGGCTATACCTCTGAACTGAGCACAATAGAACTGGTATGCCATGAAAATAAAAAAAAATAAAAAAAAACAGGAGGATGTGGCTATAGATATGATGATCCTGTCAATAACAGAAATGTTTGCACTATTGACAGGATAATCAGAGAAAATCTTGTTATTGACAGGAGGATCCTGCGATTTTTTCCATTATTGACAAGATGATCCTGTCCATAGCCCCAGGCTACTAAAGAAGCTAGCACATGGGCATGACCATAAAAAATCTCAGCAAGAGTGCCCCCCTCCCCCAAGTCATTTCGACAAGAAATACATATAAATCGGAAGGAGATAATACCTGAGGACTTTGCTGGGATCTCCGTACTGACTGTAGGAGACCGCACAGGGACTGGCGAGGCTGCAGTAGCGACGGGACGAGTGGAACGGCTCCGATCGTCTGAATAACCTGGACACCGAAACAGAAAGTCGCGCGCCGGCCATGTTGTCTGGATTTACGACAGTACTACCGCAAAATGTAACCTGTAAATTTGGGGACAAACCATTATATTCACCTTGAATGTTCGCCTTGGGTATGTTGACATTTTTTTGTGCTAAATTTACTACTATAAATTGAAAACATTACAAAATTCAATTTACTAAAACATAATTTAGGGGTTTCTTACATTACATCTTCAACATTTGTGGACACCCCTATCAGGAGAAATGTACTCTCCCTTCTGGTCGATTTGCGGCAGGTCAAGTTGCCTGTAAAGGTCAGCTCGCCGGACAGCTGCAAGTTTATCGATGTTTTCGCTCATTTAGCGCGAAATTCTGACGCTTTCTCCTCATTTTGCTGAAAATTAGAACAGTTTTCACAATGGTAAGTGCATTTCGCTGCTAGAGCATGTATTTCCTGTAATTTTGCGTCGTTAGAAATGATTTTGTAGTCAAATCGCGTAACATGACATGCTGTGGGGAGGGGGGCGCCATGTGTGATTGGCATGTTTTTGGTATGCATGAAATGCAGAAGGCTTTTGTCGTGTGGGGTGACAATGAATGATTATCTGTCCCACGATCTGACATAACTGTATTGGGGAAGGAAGGAGGGCGAGGCATACACGTTACAAAAGTCGTGCAATGCAATGGTCCCTTTATACTACATCAATACATGAATACTAAGTTACTAGCAGATGATTACATCTGCATATCCTTATGCCTATGCATATCATGTAAGATATACTGGCTGTACAGACACAGAAACTGTGTTATGACTAAGGCTGGTTATACGGGATATACAGATACATGTACCGAAGTTGGTGTGTTACGCCGAAGGGCAGTTCGACAGTACATGTACAGATATGGCTATAGATTCAGACTTCTATGTTGACATCTCCGCAGGGTGTGATTGGCACACAGCTGGTGGTTTCCATGGTGATGGCCAGCATCATCCAGAAGCTGCAGCCGCACTTCTCGGCCGCTAGGTGGCTCCTCAGTAGAAGGTACGTGCAACGTCTGTGTCACGATATACTGTAGTTGTACATAATATTTTCTTTTCAGCAAATCATTGCATGGTCATTTGTAGATATTTAAAACCCTTCCAACGCTTAAGAATTTGTTTGTTTGTTTGTATTGCATACCTGGTAAACTGCATGAAGGTGTAACACACCAGGTTTGTACTGAAGAATACAAGTTGCATATCCGGATAGATTTATATGATCCACACACACCGGGAAGGACCCCTACTCTTTTCGATAAGTGTGTTGGGTTCTTTAGCGTGCTTGAGGTGTGGCTCTCCTCAAACACGGGACCTCCGTTTAACGTCCTATCCGAGGGACGTCCCAAACCAAAGCTAGGTACTCATTTTCACCTGAGTAAAGTGGGGAAAGTCGTGTTAAGTTCCTTTCCCATGGGCACAACGTCAACGGGACAAATCAGGGAACCCCGGATTCGAACCCGGTATCTCTGGGTTCTGCGGCCAAACATCCTGCCACTGCGCCACCGCGACGCCAGAATAATGACCATAAGGTTTTGATTGTTAGCTGGGAACTTGGTTCAGAATGTTGTAATGTACATAACCTTTTGTTGTATGATTTACCAATGTTTTATTTATTTATTTGCCACAGGCTAGTGCGTTACCTGCACCCAACAGACGATCACCTGAGAGAGCTAGCAGGGGTACAGGCACCTAAAGGGAAGGGCAGGAAAAGGGACGACAGGTGAGTTGTGAGAACTTACAATTGATAAGGCTGCAATGTAAAGGTCTGGAGCAGAAATGAAGAAATATCTGACTTGTATTGTAGTTAGAAGCTGTTTTAGTGACTACAGAAAAGCCTTGTTTTAGTAACTTTTACTTTATTCAGACCCACAGTTAGCTTGACATTTCAGTTAGCTATTCTTATGTTTCCTTATAGTAAGTAAGTAAGTAAGTAAACCTTTATTTTCCTTGGAAGGCCCTGTCGGCCAGTACATATACATATATAACATGTCCGTTCTTCCCAGGGGTCCAAGTGGAGGGGGGGTGTCACGGTCATTGGGTAAACTTATGGTTATGGTTTGTTTTCACAAAATTGGACTGTTGGCAAAAAACATTTAAAAAAAAAAATCAACTTTTCTTTCCCTTCTCATTCCAGAAGAGCGGATGGAAAAACAGACAAGGAGTTCACTGTGCCGTGCAACATCAATCTACAGCTGGAGACAGCCAAGGTGGAGAGGGTCGACATCATAGGTACGGACAGAGAACAAACAACAAACAATAGCCATTTTCTGTCTTTGCAAAAGTAGATTTACCTGTTAGTAGATACATCTGTAATACAGTATTCATTCAGTGGAGCCTCTATTTGGTTTCATTTCTAAGTTAATTTCTTCCTACTTGCCTCCTCTGTCCTTCATTCCTCCTCCATTTCTCCATCATTTCTTTCTACAGACTATAACACTCACTCTCACTCACTCACTCACTCACCCACCCACTCACTCACACTCACTCACTCACTCACTCACTCACTCACTCACTCACTCACTCACACTCACTCACACTCACTCACTCACCCACTCACTCACTCACCCACCCACTCACTCACTCACTCACTCACTCACTCACTCACTCACTCACTCACTCACTCACTCACTCACTCACTCCCTCACCCACCCACCCACTCACTCACTCACTCACTCACCCACCCACCCACTCACTCACTCACTCACTCACTCACTCACTTCCTCACTTGCTCACTCACCTTCTGACAAAAACAGTCTGGTATGTCCCTCATTCATTCCTCAATTCTTTCAGCTATTTATCCATCCATTCATTCCTTCCCCAGGTCTTCAGTTCTATACAGAGTACCAGTGGTTGGTGGACTTCTCTGCCTGTGCTTTAGTGATCTACCTGCTGACAGAGGGGTACTACTACTTAGTACAGCCAAGGGCAGAGGTCAACCTCAGTGTCATCTGGTGTCTGCTGGTCGTGGTCTTCATCCTGTATCCTTAACAACATGCTTGTAGCAATGTGCAAGTTCAGTACATGTATCTAGTACCAGGTCAGAAATGAGAAAACATGAGATAGTACCAGAGTTATCAGCCCAAAATCGAGGTGTTTTAAAATGTTTTTTTCCTAGATCTAATTTATTGTAGAGTGGAGCTTGTTGCCACCAAGTTCTGTAAGAACATCGTCACTAGATAGCTTTAAAGATCGCTACTAGTAGATAGCTTTAAAGATCCATATCTTAAGTTTCTGTCTCCAAATATGGAAGAAAAATAGTTGACCTTGACCCCTGACCAGGTCGTTGCTGTGTAACCTGACCTCTGCGTACTTTACGGGAGACGACGACGGGGAGCGGTCCATCTGCCTCGTGTTCGGCTTCTTCTTCCTCCTAGTCTCCATGGCAGCACTCATCACCAGTGAGAACATCCTGGAGTTTGGGCTCGACAGAGGTGAAGAGGTCTTAAAGATGTCATTTTAGTTTTAAGGAGTTTTAAATATTTCTTAGAGATGGTTGGGTCTTCAAGATGTCTTGTAGTTTCTTCAAGAGATCTGAAAGATGTCTTGAATGCATGTTCATTTTTAAGCTTCGTCCCGCATCCTCCATGAAACCTTATAAGCTCGTCATCAATACATCCTTTCCAAGATGTCTTTGTCAGATTGATTGCTTTTCATTTTTGCTTCATGACTATCCCATAGTCTCATCTGGAACACGACTGTGCAAGTGCCATTAAGTCCTACCAAAAAATACTACGATTTACAAATAGTTATAGATGTTGAAAATTGTCTCATTCTCCAGCCTACACCAGTCTGTCTGACACCATCAGTGGGTTCCTTGGGTCACAGGGGATGGAGACAAGGTGAGACAAGACTTGTCATGATCTTCTTCTAGATCAAAAGTTTGGACGTGAATGGCCAAGACTTAGAGCTCTGATCTCCAATATGCAGGCATCTTTATGTGTGTCTGTGTGTATTTAAGTCTATCTGTATGTGTGCATGTTTGTGTACTGTGCGCATGTACGTGCGAGTGTATGTGTGTGCCTACAATTCCCAAAATACACAATGTAGCATTGCCATACATCCTCAGTACTGCTATTAGATGGGTAAGTATGGGTAAGGGAATGAAGTCTGCCATCCTGATTGTTTTATTGTGTTGTTTTATTCGAATTTATCACAATCACAATGTGAAAGGGAGGGCAAAACAAGCACCTTTACAAGTTGCCCTCTCACACAATAAGGACATCAACAATATAGTACAGTAGAAATCAACTCTTTTTGCCTTCAATTTGTTCAACTTTCCAGTGGTGCGAGCTCTCCCAGCTCCAAGTTGATGTTCAAGGGCGTGCTGGCGGTGTACTCTGGCCTGGTGGGAGCGTTCCTGACCTTCAGCGGACTCCGCTTCGGCAAGATGCACCAAGACTCGCTACAGTACAGCAAGGAGAGCCCATTCATGCAGTAAGGGCTGTTTTAGTTTGATTGCTATAGTTGTACATTGTCTGGGATGCCCGTATAGCTTAACAGTTAGCAGCCTCACAGTTGAGCTCCTGGTTGCAACTAGTTGCTAACTGGGAGACCCTGGTACAATCCTGGGCAGGACATCTCGGTTGAGATCTCACCTGTCTTTTGGAAAGGACATAAATTGGGGCCCTTTTTTGAGGAGGTGCCTCAAACACCCTAAAGGAGAAGGTCAGTTACTGTAGCAACCCCTCCCTGTAGAAATATACCCTGCTACTGAAACAGCAAGGAAACTTGCTGCCTTGTAATCCCACTAGGCACTACAAGGGTCTGAACAAACAAGAAATGTGCATAAATTCAACAAAAACTAAAACTGTACATTGTCTAATAGCATGTCACCATGCAGTCTACTCATTAACAGTCCCAATTCCTGGCATAGCTGTTGGTGTTTTAAACTGCAGTTTGCATGCTACTGTGGCTCTCTTCAAACATGGGACCTCCATTTAACATCCTACCCAAGGGATGTCCCTGACCAAAGCTAGGTACTCATTTTCACCTGGTGTTACAGCATTACGATGTTGTCCCTCCAGGTTGCTGCTGCACTTGAACTTCCTGTGGCCCCTGGTGATCGTCCTGCTGTGGGTGAAACCACTGGCCAGGGGGTACGTGCTGCACCCCCCCTCCCTGGGCACCAACAGCACTGTGCCAGTCGAGCCTCTGTAAGTACTTCAATGTAGTTTTCTTATGTTACTACTTGTTACTTGTTTTTTTATGCACATAACGTTATTTTTTCTCTACAAACGCTGGTCTGGGCTTTGTCTCAAAGCAGCAGGGACATTTTACCAAAGTCACGTTTGAGAGCACATTCTTATCAGGATAATTATGTCGCAATATGGTCTCCTCCATGTGTTTAGGATGAGTGAACCTTGGTTTGAGACATTATCTTCTGTGTCATCCTGTAACTGGTTCTGATCCACTGCTACCTCTGGTATAAATCTTACCTAATAGTATGTCAAATATATCTATTTGGTCTCCTCCCTGTGTTTAGGATGAGTGAACCTTGGTTTGAGACATTATCCTCTGTGTCATCCTGTAACTGGTTCTGATCCACTGCTACCTCTGGTATAAATCTTACCTAATAGTATGTCAAATATATCTATTTGGTCTCCTCCCTGTGTTTAGGATGAGTGAACCTTGGTTTGAGACCAGCCGGTTGTACACCGTTATCTTCTGCGTGGTCCTACGGCTTGTCCTGATGCACCGCTACCTACAGTCCTACCTGAACATGGCGCACCAGAGAATAGAGTACGTCAAGAAACAGGCCGGCAGGATAAGCAACATGGAGATACAGAAAAGGGCAAGTACAAAAATGTAGATGATGTTATAAGTAGCAATCCACTGTACTGTGCTGCTGCAGTCAGTCTGGACGCTCTTGCAGCGGCAATCAGTCTTTCTTCAGTTTTCTCCACTTTGTCCGGTTCCTCGCAAGCATCCTAAGCTCCCGAAGTTTTCTTTCCGTCCGCAACGTCCCGGGTCCTCTTTCTGTCAGGTCTGCCCTCAGTAGACTCAGTATAATCTTGGTATAACGATTTTATGAAGTAGCCTGGAATCCATCATATTCTAGCTTCAGTTCACTCCTCTGTTCTGTTCAACTTTGATTTAGATCCATGGAATAGTTTAGGTTGTTGATTATTGTTTGGTATCTCGTCCCACCACCAGGTCTCCTCTGACTCACACCACTATACTGTACAACTACCAGCCTCATAGTCATTTTACAGAAACAGCTTTTTTCCACAAACTGCAAAACTTTGAAGCTCCCTTCCAGCCCAGTGTTTTCCCCCCGAATATAACCTACAAACCTTCAAAATAAACACACACCGCTGTCTCTCACCTATGCTACATTTAGTTCAATTTAAGTTCTATGCTGAGAAGTGGCCCCTTACGGCCTTGCATTGAACGAGACCATTGAAAAAAAAAATTTGTAGATGTCTTCTTTACTTTACTGAAATGTCGTAACGGGATATATTTCTTCAACGACAGATTGTTCGAGTGTTCTTCTACCTGTGTGTAGTGGCCGTGCAGTATTTGGCACCTGTCGTATTACTTCTGTTTTACGCCATGCTCCTCAAAACGTTAGGTAAGTGATTTCAGTGAAGTTTCTTTTTTGACTTAAGAAGCAATTAAGTCTTCTCTAGTGAATTTTACAGTGACAATTATAATTGTTACAAGCAACACATTATACAATGCAAGCAACAGAGATGGTTCTAGGAGCCAACAAGGTGATACACATTGTTACAGTATTTGAGTACAGTAATACTACATTGGATACTTTAGGCATATTCACTGACAGTGTCATAAATTGACAGTGGAGAGGTCACTTTGAAAACAGCAAAAATAAAACCATTGCAAAGGTTGAATATTAAACAAGGTTAAAGATTTGATATTAAACCAATGTGTCATCTGTCTGAATCCAGTCCTAAAAATCTTATGTAATAGTCCAATATGCTGACATACACTGATATGATATACACATCTAGTATGTCAGAAAGGTTTGCAGATATTTTTGAAAGGGAAAACCCTTTTAATTTTTATCTTTAAGTTATTGATTTTTTCTCCAAAGGTGAATACTCTTGGACAGGAAGCCATGTCCCTGACTCCGGAAACCTGACTAAAAACTTCACTGAGTTCCCTTCACTACAACAGGACAAGGTGAGAAAGTTCATACCTATTCTTAGAAGTCATTTTTCAGACAAATTTTCTGAATTCTTGAGGCACATACTAGAAGTAGTTGGTCATATTCTACCTTAACCAAAAAGTTGGCTAAGTTCAATGATTTCTAGACGTGTTCAGTTTGTTCCATAATAAAATGTTAAGTGTGTGAGAGTAAGGCCAAAGTTTGTTACTCGAGCCCCAAAAATATTACATTTTCTACAGAAGATTCATTCATTCATCTATTCATTATCATTTTAAGAAGTTTTGTGAAGGCAAGGTCTATCTCACACCTGCCTACTGCCTACGTGCTCAGGCCAGAACTGGCCCCTTGCTTTCCAGGAGGATCCTCCAAGCAGTCCTGTCCCTTGCCCCAGCCTCTGCTTCCCGACTGTTTAAGCCCGTGTCCTTCCTGTGTCTATCTCAGTACTCAATAATTGACAACCTCTAGGGAAATTAATGTAAACATTAATACTTTTCCTCAATGAATTTTCTGTGTATTCCCCAGATCGCCGGGGACGAGGAACCCGTTAAACAGGCGGCCCAGCAGCTGACCTTGGCCTTCGCTAGTCTGCGGAACATCTTTTCCGTTGTGTTCTTCAGAGGGGTGGTCTCATACATATGTTGGTGGTCTGCCACCGCAGTTTTTGTTACCAATGCCTTTGGGATGATCTACCACTCAGTCTTCACCATATAGAGTATTTTGAAAACGTCATTAATGTTGTCATGATAGTTTTGACCTTTGAATATCCGCCTATGACCTTTAAATATTCTTTAGAGAAATGGTCTCCTATACTGGTGGTCTGCCACCGCAGTTTTTGTTACCACAGCTTTTGGGATGATCTATCATTCAGTATTCAACATATAGAAAGTGTAATTATAGATCGTTTGTAACCATGTTGGTTATGTTCCTTTCCATCGTGTTCTTTTAGTGAAATGGTATCAGACCTACGTTGGTGGTCTACCACCGCAGTTTTTGTCACCACTGTGGTTGGAATGACTTATATGAATTCATATTAGTTTATGGGGACTAAAATTTGCAGTAGCTGGGGAAAGGAACATTCATGGTGTTTTAACTTAAGTTTGCAGCAGTTTAAGATAAAGTAGATGTTCACGGTGTGATTGGTTCATTTTTAAAGCTAACTGGGAAAATCTCAGACATGAAACCACTGTGAATATTTCTGGATTTGTGCAGCATTCAACATTATTCATTCATTGATTTATTTATGTAGATGTAGTCTATAAAAGTAGACTAAATCACTTCCTGCACTGTTAACTAAAGATTTAGAAAGTCACCCCGTATTTGCAAAACTATCAATAAGTTTAAGGAAGATATCATGATACACACAATCATTTTGTGTTGAACGTTGGTCCCATTAAACCAAGAAAGACATCAGATATTTTGAATACAAGTATGAAATGAATATCTGGACAAAGGGGAGCTGGTAAGTGCACTGTAGACCAAATGTTGCATATGATAATGTATAATAACACTGGGCAGAAGGCCCCATATCAGAAAAAGGCTTTGTATGGGTTGGACATTCTAGCTCAAGAAATTGTTTGCTTGTTCCTACATTGAATTCTATGTGATAAGCTTTGTCTCACTATAAGCTATACCTGAATGTCTCACCACTTTTTAGTAGGGGTTCAGTACTTTGTAATGCATGTCGTAGTGTTTTGAGTCCCATGTTCTGCTCATTTTCCTGTAGACTCTGGATAAGGCCGCTCGGTGTTGCCTACTCCACATAGTAGATGGAGATGATGATGATGACTCCACATAACTACTGTGGTCAAGACTTAAAGATTTTATAGTTTAATGTTGATTTGAAACATTGGAAGCGCTGATTGTGATGGTACTGCTGCATTCTCGTGCCAAGGAGGCTGAAAACTATGTGCAATGGGAGAGAGAACAAACAAAAATTTTGACAAGATATACATGTAATAACTGTTACACACAACGAAAGTTTGCTACTTTTCCTGTTAAGTCAGATCTTGTCAAATTGCTACCCTTGGACCACTCCAGGCCTATTCTTTATTCGAAATTGCAACAATACAATACACAGTGGAACGCCAGGCAGACAAGCTGATGTTGCGGACCACTAACATTACAATTACACTGAATTACACTCCAGACCTATATTGTGACTTGTTTGCTGTGGGCGGGCAGAAGACAAAACAAACATTTTCGAGGTGGTTTTAAGTTCGTGGTGAAGAGTTTACCATGAAAACCACAACCACCACGAAAATTTCTACATTTACAGTATATGATTCAGCGTAGTATCTCCCTACTATGTTCACGTAAAAGGCCACAAAAATTCTCCTAACATAACTTTCACCCACCTTGCCCTGTGTGAATGTCTCCCCGTTGACATATGTAGTTCTGTACTTAGTGAAAGAGTGCATAGGAGTCATTAGAAAAAGCAGTGTTTCAATGTGTATATTATGTTGCACAATCATTATGATAAAGGAGTACAGTTATGAATATCCAAGAAAATGTTGTGTTTTCTTTGCTTTGTTTGATTAATGATATCTGCTGTTTCCGTTGTTGATTTTTCTTACTGTTTTCGTTACGTTATTTCATCTTGTAAATTTATAAAGGGAAGACAAGTCATAAGACCTAAAGATATTCTACTGGTATGCAACAGTGATGAATAACTACTTGTATGCAACAGCAATACGAAATATTAAATTGTTTCTTTATTACGAACAAAATGAATACTCATTAGTTATTACACAAAGAGGTCTACCCTGTATGTACCCAATGTGGGGTTATAATGAGCTCGAGCATGGTCTTTCATTTCTGGAAATTCTTTGTGGTAAGTTGCACTAGACTCTTCCTTTGTAAGCGGCGTGTGCCTAGTTAACTGAGACTGAAACGGATGCATAAGTTTACTTTGAACAAAGCCTAAACTTCTGATCCAATAATACGAAAATTGACTTACCAAAAGGGATTTTCTACCCACTCTGGTCTATTTTTAGCCTAAAATCCATTTTCGTACGAGTCAATTTTCTTACGCTGAATCAAAAGTCTGAGCTTTAATCATGTTATTTTCCAGCTGATGAGCTTTATGCTGTTAAGTATAGCAATTTGACGTACTTTCATGCCGTGATATAGTTAGAGTTTATTGGAATTTTACTGATAGTGCGTGGTGCCGGTTCAATTAGTCGTAACGAGCTTTGCGGTGTCGGAGCTTTTTACTGATAAACTTTGTACAGTGTACCAGGGAGATTTACATTTTGCATACTTCTAAAAGTTTCCTGCGACTTAAATTTACATAAAACACACAAATATATGCCTTTAACCGCATTCAGACAAAGGTAAGGAGAAATTGATGTATTGAAAGGTAAAAGAAGTGAATATACAAAACGAAAAAGTTATCATAAAATCGTTGATAACAATAAAGTTGGTTAATCATAATAAATATAAAGTATAACCATACATTTATACGAGAAGATAGAAAAGAGTAACTTCGTTTTCTTACGTAAAACCGTCAACAGAAACAAACAGTTATAAAACATTCTAATTTGCATACCCTTTGAACATTGTTCTTGCAAATAAAGCCACTAGTAGTAGTGTTATATGTGTGAGTAATAATTTTGTCATAATTGTGAAATGAATTGTTCCCATTCTTTATATCGAATATCAGGTGTTGCCGCTAGTCTCTACCTGACTAACTACGCCGGCTATAGGGAGAATATTTGCCAGTGTTTCATTTACAGGCGCCTACACTGGTGAAATGTGATCTTCACCATGGACTGACTCTGCCTTTTTCTGACGAATTCTACCATTTATACGCCCGTAGGAGGGCATGGTGGAGGCTATCTTGCCGCACGTACGAATCGATCCCTTCAGTAGCACCATTGACAGCAGCAGTTAAACTTCCTTAATGCCAAACACGCCTGTGCGCTATTTCCGGGGATCATCGCTCAAAACTACATTTGCCTTTCTGGCACGGCTTTTCCCATAAAGTAGGCGCCAACCTGAACCTTTTGGCGCAACGCCAAAGTTGTCAAGTACATGTTTTATCGTCGCCGCTGCTGCCACAACGTAATTACGAGCGGACGGCGGCAGGAACAGTGATTAATTCGTCAGAAAGGTGGACGGCCTGAAGAAACGTCTCCAAATAAAGCTGGTAGTGTGCCCAAACTTATGTAACTTCTCCCCAAGCCCAAAGGTTACCTACTACCCAAATGTTCAGGCTACACTATGTCCAGAACATTGGATCCGGGGAAAACCGATAGTTCCGCTGTCTTCCCGAGCACAAAATTTATCTACCATCCAACTTTCGTGACTGAACCTTCTACATGACTCCAGATACAACAAAACGAAACTTTCGCTACAGTACAAAGTAAAATCGCCAGGGGGCACAAAAATATAATCACTTCTTTAGCAGGCCCAAACCTAACTACAAACCAAATACAAATTTTGAGTATCACAACAATCCACCATGCCTTCTTAGATGTTCAACCTCAAAACCACAAAACCTTGATTAAAAAAAGCGCTACAGAAAACATTCCCTTCTTGGCGAAGGTAATTAAAAACACTCAACACGATGACAAGCCGATGGCCGCACGAACAGTAATTAATTCGTCAGCAAGGTCATGAAGTAATGATAAGGTCTTCAAAAACGAGCCACTGAATTATTCATCCCTAATAACCAAATTACCACAATCACGGCCTCCCAATCGATCCCAATAAACCGTAGAAATCAGACGTCAAGGATATACTGTGAATGCAGAAATGTTCGCGGTGGTTTTATGTTCGCGGTTTTCGTGGTGAACTCTTTACCGCGAACACAAAACCCCCGCGAAAAGCCGCTCCATTGTGTGACTGTAGCGCTATAATTGTTTCAAACGCGAAATCAACACCATCGCGAACACTTCCGCCTTGAACATTTGTGTATTTACAGCAATCCCTCAGCGAAGACAGCTGTCCGAAATTGTCTATTCAAAACTGTAATACATGTTATTATAGGGTCCTTGAGCCACCATGCCACCACCAACATTACGTTCTGACATACTTCGGAATATACAATACTTTCAGCAAGTGCACTTTGCTGTCCAAATAATTTCCGTAAAATGTTTGAACTTGATGCAGATTTGATTTGGTGAGTATCATCCAGGCCATACACACCTCTTCTATAATCAGATACGTTTATGAAGGTTAGACATCCATGTATGACAATATGTAAAGAATGCAATCTCTACAACTGGATAAGATTCGGATCTTATCTAGTCGTATAGAGACTGAAATGTATTTAAGTAAAATGATGAGAGTTAAGGTCTAGATTTGTATATAGCCTGTATATTTGTATATTGGCCTATATTTATATGAATTTGATTTGTACATACAGTCAATTCCGTACCTTTACTAAAATATATTTCACTTTTTAGTTTTGTCATATTTGTACAAAATTTCTATCAACCACGCCGCATAGCTTTGCCTCTGTGATATTCGTATCGACGTTCGAAGATGTGCCAAATGAAATGAAATGTAATTCTAGCTCCGGGGTGTCTTTCACCTTTTGGCAACGCGTCACAACAAAATCAATAGGTTCACGATTAACAGCGCGCTCTGTCCATAACAATAAAGTAGACAAATAAGTAAGACGGTCACCGGTATTGTTTAACCTTTGACAGGTGGATATCGTGACCAGCCATGGCTATCAACATTGGAGTGCATAAATGACCATGTACGCCCACAGAATGGTCGTAATGCCATTTTGAATGGACTGATTGTCCATCGAAGTGGATATCGGTATACGGCCCAAATGAACAACCAAAAGGTGTTATCGATTCAAGGGGTTGCTGTAATTTTGGGCAATCACGGCCAGGTGCTGCACAAGTGGACTTCTATAGCTGGTATGGGATTGCTGCCAGTCAACGGATTCTGCACTTTACAGGTAGCAGGAGCAGTTGTTACCAATAGCTGACGTTGCTGCCATTCACTGGAGTCTGCTGTAGATGCACTGTACAGGCAGAAAAAGTAGTTGTTAACATGAGCTGGTATTGTTGCCACACGTGACTCGATTCTATGGTTGAATAGGCAGCAGGAACCGGTATCCTTTCTGCAGTTATTATTTCTATCAATCACTGCGAGGAAGGAGCTGTGCAACTTCGTACCAATAGCCGGCATTGGTCTCATTCATCGAACTCAATCGCTGGGTAGTAAGCAGAAACCGTCATGCCATAGTGCAGTCGTCGTATATTTTGGATTCATCATTAGTTTGTTGTGAATTACAGCAAGACACCACAGACGTTGGTGCCGGTATTGGTGCAATCCATCCGATTCTGTAGTAGGTTGAGCAGCAGCTACTGTTATGCCATAGCGGAGTCCTCATGTTTTTTGGATTTGGAGTTATCATTAGTTCGTCGTAAACTACAGCAAGACACATTGACGTTGGTGCCGGTATTGGTGCCATACATTGGATTTTTTCGTCTGTTAAGCAGCAGAAACCGTATGTAACGTATGCCATCCTGAAGTCCTTGAATTTTTTAAAGATATCATTAGTTCGTCGTAAATCACAGAACGACACTTCAGACGTTGGTGCCGGTATTGGTGCAATCCATCGGATTCTGTCGTCGGTTGAGCAGCAGCAGCCGTTATGCCATAGTACAGTCCTCGTATTTTCTGCAGTTGTGAATCACAGCAAGACACTGCAAAAGTTGGTACCTACAGCCAGTATCGATTTCATTCACCAGATTCCATTGGTTTGTCAGGAAGCAGGAACCGTTATGCCACAGTGGAGTCCTCGTATTTTCTGGAGCTGAGAAAGAAACTCCACAAGTTGGTACTTATAGCCTGTATCGGTGCCATTCACCAGATTCCATTGGTTTGTCCGGCAGCAGGGACCGTTATGCCATAGACGCGCAGTCGTCGTATTTCCTGGAGCTATGTCGAGCCGAGGATTTGATGGTCTTGGTTGTCACAAGACGTGAGTGATCACCCGCAGCAGCTGGCTGCAGAGGAAGGAATTAGTTGGAGGTGTTCTCAAGACAGAGGAGTACTGGGAGGATGCAGATGGCTAATTTCTATGAAAGGTGACGACTTGTTTTTGGTAAGTACAGATTTGAGAATTTACATCTTAAGTTTAATGTTCTCCTCATGAAAGGTGTGGATAATCATTTCAGTTTAATTTGCTATACCTTTCATGACATCAGACGTTTATGAAATTTAATGGTGATGCTACCGAAACTCATTATGAACTCCACATGCAACCAAATTCATCCCTGCTTCATGACTGCTTTCTGTAAATGTCTGACCCTGCAATGATATGCCTCCCTTGATATTGTTGTCAGAACCTGTTACTCTTATGTTTTAAACAGATACAGTATCATAGTTAATCTTCATATAATCTAACAATAGCAATCTTGTTGTTTGAGAATATTGCCGTAGCTCCTTGTGTATTTAGAATAGCAAAAGAAAAGAAAACATCTTTTTGCGAGATGCCAAAATAGTCGCTACCAAGTCTTGAAGATTTCCTACAGTTGGTTTTCAGAGCAGCATCTAAAAATCTGGTGACCAACACTTGTAAAAAACCACATAGTTTCCTAAATGATAGGCGTGGGAAGATAATGTTATGGGTAGTTCTTCCTGGACTTTAACTTGTGCTCATCTATAAAGCTTAGGTTAATACCCAGGATCCCTTCATTGTCGTTAAGATCAATGTATTTGGAAGCCCTAACAATATGTTATGTCGACTATAAAGGTTTCTACGGGGCCTCTTGACATATTGCTGTACAAGCCATGCCAATACGACATTGGTGCAATGCATGTGACTGACGGAGCTAATAACATATACTAGTACGTTCAAGTTGCAAACCTTTGAGGTTCTTTTGTAATATAAGATTTGCCAATATTCTTAAACACTGAGCAAGATCAGTTTGAACCATCTGGGTCAATCGTATATTTCTTTCCTTTGCAAGTTGAAATCGATTCTATGCAAGTGCGGAAGGGGCCGTCTCTTTTGTGCTCCAGGTTATCTGACTTCCAGGCAGAACATCCGTGGTCAAAAGAAATGAACCGATTAATCTTCTGAGTTTAAGAGATACGAAAGATGAAAAGGGTAGGGTATGAAGTCCGCTATCTTTTTTTTTTCCTAGAACAATCTCGTAATGTAGATCTCATTGTTATCAAGCGCGGCAGGGGTACCCTCACTTGATATCTTTGAACAATGACTGTGTGTGTGTCATGACAGGTCGTTCAATGCGATATGACCAGCCACCACCGCATTCCTCAAAACATGGTGTTTCACTCACACAGAATACTGATTCTACCACTTGACTGATGCAGATACAGATGCCTACAACTAGCTCCTGTAACCTAGTGAAAGGCTTTCTACAGTAAGCCGGTTTCAGATGGCCTTTCGGTGTGCCCCCATGGCATCGCGCCAATTCCCTGCCTTTTAGACTACAAATGACAAAAGGGCTGGACGGATTCCAACATTATATATGGAGATCCATTCAAACAGACCCTCTTCAATTCCAGGCGAAGTAAGTGACGACCTTTGCCATTAAGTTATCAAAAACACAGGACTGATGATCACAGGGCAAGGTGTAGAGGATGACTCTGACTCTTTTCCACGTGTTGGACCGTTCATCTTTTATTCACACCGTGTATTCCGAATACTTTTTAAACTAAAGACATCACATTTTGAATTTCAAGCAGATGTAGTAGTCGTAAGTAGATCAAGCTAGATCATCAA
Source organism: Branchiostoma lanceolatum (assembly GCF_035083965.1). Lineage (NCBI taxonomy): Eukaryota > Metazoa > Chordata > Leptocardii > Amphioxiformes > Branchiostomatidae > Branchiostoma > Branchiostoma lanceolatum. Next base: position 13,773,283 of record NC_089740.1, read on the forward strand.
GTACTTCAACTGTCATACAAACCGCAACATCTTGCTTGGACAATTAGATGTTTTGCATCTTTGGTATCATTATCAGAATTTTCAGTCAAAATAGCTTCTCCATCTATCTATGACCTGTTTTTGTGTGTGCGGTATTTTCTGATAACAAGGCTTGCCCATTTGCCTCTTCCATGGCACTAACGGATAGACGTTGTACCTAGTTGATGAGTGCTATTGGTGACATGTGGACCGTCCTAGTGCAGGAATGAATAATTCTACCCACATAAACTGATCTGGACTTTAGTCAGCGACTTTGATCTTATCGGTGCTTAAACTTCGAGGAATCCATCTCATGCATTTTCTAGTCTGGCAATGTGTACTGTGTCGCAAGCGGGCCTCTAAATTCTAAACGATGTGACCTTTCTTACAATTCCTAACAACTTGAACATGTGATGAACGTTTAAGTCATGTGTTTTAGTCATCTAAGGTCTTTCATTCTTACGTTTTTACATGCACAATGCATACCATAATGTTTATATTATAAAAATGTTTGACTATGAGTTGAGAGCAAAGGCGGTCGATTTGCAATTAGTGTGTTTCTTGTAGAAACATATATTAAGTATTTTAGGTTCAACTTGTTAATTTGAGTTGCCTCAAAAGAAAAGCAGAAGTCAAATCCAACAAGACTGGCACCAAGTACATTTTAGAAATAAGAAGGTAGCATGACATTTAATGTCTCATTATCATATGTGCTGCTTTTATCTTCAATTAGCCTTCGGGCAAGTAGCTAAAAAAATTATTGTCACATCATACCAACAATGCAACAAATTTCAGAAATTTATACAAGTCATTTAGCCAAGTGTGGATAAAGATATCTTACGACAGCCAAATTCCACAAGTTGCTATTCAGATATTAACACAAACTGGCATTGACATGACGAATCGCCACTAGAGGCCATTCATTACCCTCTTCATCCCCATCCGTCAGTTGGAATATATTCACGACAGATTTACGCATATTTACGACAGGTTTAAGCTTGTTTACGGCCAATCACGACTTGCCCCGGTCCCGTGGTGCCTTTCGCGCCCGTGATCCGTCAGTGCGAATGACCCTCGGGCTTCGGAAACAAATTAAAATCGACCCGTTTCAAAACAGATCATCTCATTTTCATCAATTATGAATCAACCGTGCATGCTAACGACCGATTGTTCGGTGAAATGTGACGATAAGTTGAGTAAATAGAACTAACGATTGTTCGGTGAAATGTGACGATAAGTTGTGTAAATATAACTCCCGACTGTTCGGTGAAATGTGACGATAAGTTGTGTAAATAGAACTCCTGACTGTTCGGTGAAATGTGACGATAAGTTGTGTAAATAGAACTCCCGACTGTTAGCTGTGTAAATAGAACTCCAGATTTTTCGGCGAAATGTGACGATAAGTTGTGTAAATAGAACTCCCGATGTTTCAGCGAAATGTGACGATAAGTTTTGTAGATAGAACTGCCGATAGCTTGGTGAAATGTGATGTTAGGTTGTGTAAATAGAGCTACCCATTATCGGTGAAAAGTGACGATAAGTTGTGTAAATACAGCTCTGACTTGAGAAGTTTCATCTCCATCAAAACTACTGACACTATCTATGCGGTATAATGAAGAGAATGTTCCACCTGCACAAATAATAGGCCTTTGCTCTCCATGTACGCCTCGGGTTGAACAAATAAGTTACATCTACTGGCATGACGTTGCCGTTGACATGCTGCATATCAAACGTATCATAGCGTCCTGACATCGATAACCTTAACGAATCTAAGCCAGACATTACTTCTAACATATCTCGCTCGTTCTCATTTAAATGTACACATTTTGTAACTAAATCCGGTACCATTTAAAGTAAGACGCACGTTTCTGACATCAAAATTTGCCACATATAAGGTGCCAAACTGTCGTTTTTAAAAGCCAGAAAAGTTTTAAATCGTCATAAAAACGACTGTTTGGCACCTTATATGTGGCATATCTTAATGTCAGGAACTTCTTACTTCAAACGGTAACGGACGTTACAAAATGAGACCGAGCGATCCATCAAACTAGGCAGCTTTGAGTAGATTTTTGCTCGGATGTGCTGATTCAGCAGAATCATAGAATCAATGCACAACGCATCATTAGACAAACCGTATTGATATCACATCAATTCATAACAGCAACCAGCCGTGACTACAACGCCTAGCAGCAGTGTGAATAATCCGGTCTTCCGTCTGCCTTACAGACTTAATGTCAAATCTTTCCGGCAGGTGGGATAATACAATGGTATATGATTCATCAGAGACTTGGAGGTTGTGTTTATAAGATTATGGGATGATCAACGTATTTTCGCTTTGCTTGCAAGTTTATAGATTAGAAAGAACCCCACAACGGTTACAAGAGGCTTCATACGATTATGAAGGTTAGACATCCAGGTACACAACAGTTAAAGACAGACAGAGCCTAGTAAATGCTGCATGCGCCGCCATGCATTAGAAAAATGTTTATAGCTAGCGAAAACCAATAAATATATATATATATATATATATATATATATATATATATATATATATATATATATATCGATACCAACTAGAATTGCAAGCCTGTATTCGGATCTATTGCCCAACTTGATAAGGTAATAGATAACATTGTTGGCACGACAAAATTATAGGGGCACTCGTATGCTTCCTTGAGTTCTCTAAAGAACAAATAATTCTAATATGATAACTTAAATGAACGATTTATGTCTAATCTGAACCATACAATCGCACCACTGCAGCGCTAGTCCAGAAGTGCTACCTCGAGCGGCAGTTATTCCACTGACCAATATAGGCACAGACACACGTACACTCCCTGGTTGCCTATCTATTTCAACACAGTTACGACGTGTCAGTTCCAATTTGCCACTCTCCCACAAAATCAATCGGCTTTGTAATGATGACGAAAACCTTTCAGCATTGTTCCTCTTCTGTTCACCCATTACTTCCGCACATAATCTGTCACTTCCCTCGCCCCGAGACCGTTATTTCAAACGAGCCGAGATTGAATTGTGTCCTCAAATGGAAACGTATCACTCGGTTTCCCATTGTCTGCCCGTCACCGGCTGTCGTTGTTATCGAGAAGTGTTGGAGAGGAAAAGGGAAGGGGGAACAGTTGACAATTGTTGTGGAATATTCGTTGTTGTAATATTAATTTTAATTCAATCCCACACAAAGCGTACAAGAGCAGGGATTAGCTAACGCACCACTGAATTGTGTTCCGATTTTTACAAAGGACTAATTTAAAACCAACACAGTTTCACAACATAACATATACAATTCACATCAAAACCAAAACAGGACAGCCATACAAATCAGGACAGCCGTAATACGTTAATTGTATTGTTACAGTTATTGAGTGTCAATATATGATAGAAAGTATATCAAACGCACAAATATAGACAGGCAGGGTTGTAAATCTATGGGTTTATGGCAATAGATCCAAAGTGTTAAAGAAAAACGGATGTGTAGCTCAGCTCTTGATTAAACCATATAGAAAAACTTCGATGTTTTCCAGACAAGGTTATTCATACAATGTAGACAAAGACAATAATATTTCAAAGAGAAATTGTGCACCTGAAGCTCTTGGAACCCCCTGCGTTGATGCTATCGTTGATAAAGACATGTGACCAAAAAAAAAAAGCACATATGATTCTGATAGGATAAAAATAGACTCTATTTTTACGTTCTGCGATGAAAATGATTTTCATCGCAGAACAATATATCTTACTAACCAAGAATTATGCTAAAACTTGAATTTTTCGGAGCCTTACTGACAAGGTGACCTCATGATTTCAGCCATACAAACATTTCTCTTGAGTAATCAATATCATAACGAATTTTGATTCTGCGAACTTTCGTTATTAACCTTTTGACTTCTTCTGTATCCTGTCAACAGAGATAAATGAGTGGCCGTGTCACAACGTAGCCGTAATTTGTGTTTGCAAATGAAACATCTATTTCTCCCAATCCCTGACCTAGATAGGCTTGATTGAAATATCTTGTCTACAGTGTAGTAAACCTGTTGCAACCCTTTCGGTTAAAGTAGATGATGTATGATCTGTTTGTTCACTAAGTAAGTGAAGCATTGTGCCCGAAGCAGTCCACATCACTCATAGACTGTATTCTCTCACAGCCATTTGTCTTGCTTAAGCAGGAAATGTCAGCCAACCTATTGTCGTCGAAACGTTGAATGATTTAGAGATTGCTTTGGAAGAATGAAATGGTGAAAATGCCAGCAATCGTAAAAATTCATGTGCGGGTGGGATTTAGTATGCATTTAATGTCGTAGTAGAATTACCCATCACTTTTATTGGTCACAAGAAGTACCAAAGACTAGAAGAGGTAAAGTGACGAGAACACATTTTTTAGGTTTGAAACATCAAAGTTGATTTATCAATTTGCAATAAATAAGCTGGAGGCTTATGGCCTATTTTGAGGAAGTTTACCCAATAAATTATAACTCACAACAACTGGTCGATAACTTCAAGACATACGGACATATTTTTATGTCTTTTGTGGTGTGAAATACCAACTGAAAATAAACATATTTATTTAAAAAATGTAGGTTACATACGCATGGCTTATTTTCAGAGCATTTACCCCAAATTCAATTTCTCAGCATAAGTATACATATATCACTACGAGATATGTTAAAGACACATTTATTCTTTTGCTTGAAATAGCAAACTCAATGCAGTTTGAAAAACAACAACAACAAAGTTGCAGGCCTAGCCTGGAGTCCAGCTTTCCTAGCTTTAGTCCGCTACCCAAGCTCCGCTCTTCTTGGCGAGGAACGGAGCTTGGGTAGCGGACTAAAGCTACGAAGGCTGGACTCCAGGCTAGGTATGGCCTACTTTGAGAGCCTTTCTCCCACAGGTAATTTGACAGCCCAAGAATGGGCGTGTTCCCGCCTCAGACAAGTTAGACTGAGGGGTCACATTTGTGCTCCCCTTGCTCCCCTAGGAGCAGGCTCGGAGGAATTAATATTTCATGCCAGGCTACATCGGAGACCGGCAAATACGTGTCAGGATACGGTATTACTGTAAATGCAGAAATGTTCGCGGTGGTTTTATGATCGCGGTTTTCGCGGTGAACTATTTACCGCGAACTTAAAACCACCACGATAAGCCGTTCCATTATGTGGCTGTAGCGCTACTATTGTTCCAAACGCGTACTCAAAACCACCGCGAACACTTCATTTTCTCCCTATCGCGAAATAAAACCCCCGCGAACATTTTTGCATATACAGTATTACGTAAGTTTGATCGTGAAGTCATCTTTGGCATTGAATCAAATTCCTGGTGCCCAAATCCCAGAACATATGTGATAAAACCTGATCAATACTTGTATGGCTACCTGACTGAATGGTAAACATGTATAGACTCTTATTGTATCGTGGTGTATCGTTACCTTTTCCTAAACTTTCATTCAAAGTAGAATAAGAACTTAACACTAATCAATGTCCAAATAGTAATGCTATGAAACAATATCATGTGCGAATTGTAACCCCTAAATCAAACCATATTTCTAACATATTTTCACATCATCACTGGTTGATTTAACCAAACATAACCGTTGTGTTACATAAGTTACTCCGGCTGCAATAAGACGTAATTACACGTGCAGGGGACGCCAACAAATTCCGTCCCATGGGAGTCAAATATTTGGAATCTTTCATAATGTGATTGTCTTCGAAGAGATCATCCTGAATCCAATCAATGGACACGTTTCGCCACTTGCAGTTCATCAATTCTTAATGTGTAATTAAGGCCACAAGACAAGACACACGAGGATCCGTGTAGCAACCATACGCCGAACATCACCGCCACTAATCATCGCAGCAAAGCTCATAAAGTTGATAATTCTACAATTGTTTTAAAAGATTAAGTGCAATGAAGGAAATCTAAGAATGTGGGTAAAAGGACGGGCGATAAAATGGTTAAGTTGAGACACAGGAATTATTACCAGGCCGTGGCACGCGCGGCGCATCAATTATTGAAGAGGGCTGATATGCAAAGTGAACGGTAAACCCGGATGTGCCAGAAACGGCATCAAACGTGCGGAGTCAGAGGAGAGACAGCGTCCTCGCGGCGCACACACTGCCCGGACTGAGGATGTGTTTTCAGCGACTTTTACTCGTCTGGGGCATCACTTAGGCGATGGCAGGACCCAGGCCACGGCACACGTTGAGTATTATAGTCTTCATCATTAGCAACTGTCAGCCTTGAAGTACGTTGATGTGATGAGTTGTGGGGGGGGGGGGCAGGAATGACTTCATATGCGCGTTTTCAGCGACTTTTACTCGTCTGGGGCATCACTTATAAAGACATGGCAGGACCCAGGCCACGGCACACGTTGAGTATTATTGCCTTCATCATTAGCAACTGTCGGTCCTAAAACTGTACATGTGATGAGTTGTTGGGGGGGGGGGAGCAGGAATGACTTCATTTATGCTTACATAAACATATGGAGAGATAGCATTACTGCTGATGAAACGTATTGGTGTGGAGACAATTTCATTACAGAGATGAAGTTTTGAGAAAACTCTCATTACTACAAAGATTTATGGCTAGGGTACTGATTACTAGGTAGCATATAGCAGGTGGAATTTTGGAGCTCTCGGTCTTATCAAATCCCATCACTCTATTGAACAAGACAAATCATTTCGTGTTAATGTTCATTTTACTAGAATGGTACCGATCGCAATAACGAGAAAAATCCTGATTACAATCCATGTTTACGACCACCCTGCAGTCTGTTCTAGTTAACAGCTTGAAAAACGTAGATCAAGCTAGTGACAATCGTGTGGAGTTTAAAATATACCCCTTCTACCAAAAGCAGCAGAAAGTTAATTTTCAAATAATTTGGTCGTTTCAGAATGACGAAAATGTCTTGCAGCAACCCAAATAAGCATATGATGGAATACTAAATTGTAGTATATCCCTAGAAAGGAATGCTGTATGTGTTTCATTGTGACGTGTTCGTTCAGCGTAATAGTAATGGCTTCTGTCCATCTTTCCCGTCACGTATGAGTTCAATACGAGACACTGACGCAACTTAAATACCAAGAGAATTCTCGACCACCCCATGCGTTGAAAGGCCATTGCTTAAAGGTAATTAGAGCCACTTTCCAACCGATAACCACACGTCAGCAAAGAGACCGCCTATTGAATACCGAGCTATCAGTCAGAAATGTCATCGGTCCTTTGCGTCAAAAGCACGGATGACTTTTATAACAGACAGACCGTCTCTCTATTGTGACCTCTCTGGATTGTCGCTCCCCATTACCGTGTTTTAAAGTTCACGACCACTGCAGCGAGGTCCCTCGAGATTCTCTTCAATCATTGATCAAATGTCGACCGGCACGCTATGAGTACTTGGAGACTCACCTGGCATCGTGAGATACACACTTGGTGCAGACCAGTGGATTGTACCAGAAACAAGGTTGTTAAAACGGCCAGATGGGCGATTTGATGTTCAGACTAACGTAAGGTTTTATTATAATAACATGTTGACGACTGTTTTAGTGCGCCACTTGCTTTTTGCATTGAAAAATAAAATCAATAATAAAGTTACATAACAACAACCTAGACCTGAGAGTCAACTTCATGCTGTTACGCACATTTACTTGCTGTTTCATATCTACATATTGAATTTGTAACGGATATTCTGAACTTCATATTCATAAGAGATTGCAAGGAATCTATTGACGAAATCTTTGACGACTTAAACTCGCACAGTGCACGCAACTCCTATGAGGCTTTGCGCTAATCACATGGTAATCTGATTAAAGTTTAAACTTCCATTCTACACAGGAAGCATGATTCACCATACAAGTCATCAACCGCGGTCACGACAATCGATCTTCATTAGGTTATAATCTGCTTAGGTCGTAATAACAAGATGCAAAATATAATAAATCACAGACGATGGTAAGTTTTTGTCTTTCAAGAGAAGTCTAAAATAGGACATTGTTTGAAACCCTCGCAGACACAAGCAAACAACTCAGATGAGATATAAAATATAAGAAAGACAATTTAGATGGATAGATTGAAAAATGGTTAATAGTCATTAGAACTGTCCGCTACGTCTTACCGACATCTAAGACAAAGAAAGAACAAAAACAAGAGCACAATACAAAACAGCAGTCAGACACATATGTAAGGACCAGTAGTCGAGATGAAAACGATGAATAAATCGAAACTGCTGACGTAAAATAAAATCACGAGTCACGAGTCAACTTTGTCGATGACGCTCAAGGTCAAATAAAGGGCAATTTTTATGTTGGGGTTATGTTATTGGCACTTTGCAAAGGCATCAGAATGCTGAAATCGAATATTTACTATTGTTGGATAAATCGATTAAAAGGATAGTCACCAAACCCAACGTTGCTCCTCCACAACTTACAACTTAATGTGTCAGCCTTTTTGACAAAATTTCCTGTGACCTTAGCACAAGCACAATGACATGTTACCAACCCTTAAGAAGACTTTGACAGTTCCGTCAGCGAATTTCAAAGAAAAACTAAAACATGATTGAACTAGAGAGCTGACCTTAGTTACTCTTTCGACACCTTCCAAGTTATGAGTCAGCCATTTTGAGAAAGCTGAACTGTTTTTATGACCCAAGGTGCGCACTCAGGGCAGAAAGGGCACAACATTGACCAAGTTAAGAAAGACGAATGGTACTTTCAGAGGATGCATGCCTGATGATGAGATAAACGAATGAAGGATTGCTTCTATCACAGCCCACCGACACCTCCAAGCCGCGAATCTGTCATGTGTTCGAACCTTGCTGTTGTTATGACCTTCGTATCTGCCTAAGGTCAGGAATGACCTCAATGCACTAATGGGGAGAACATCATGATCCTCAATAGCTATTAAAAGGCGTGTGAGTGTATAGACATGAAATAATGACAACGGGGGCATCGGGGGTAGAGGAATAAGTATGATTTGTAAGAACCTTCAATAAGTGAGATTGAATCCGTATGAGGCTCTTTGTAAAACTAACGTTGGGCTTCACGCGTTCATGCACATTACCCATTTTATGTCAGTGAGTTGGAATGTTGGAAAGGTGGGCGTTGGGGGCAAAGGAATAATTCTAATTTGTAAGAAGCTTGAATCAGTGAGATGATTTTGTCGACTCAGCCTCTTTTGGAACCCGAAGGATAGCTATTTGTAGCTATTGAAGTTATTCACAAGCAATGCTGGAAAAGGGGGCCCTTCAGATTAGTTTTATCCCGAAGGATAGCTATTTGTAGCTATTGAAGTTATTCACAAGCAATGCTGGAAAAGGGGGCCCTTCAGATTAGTTTCATTTGTAAGAAGCTTGAATCAGTGAGATGATTTTGTCGACTCAGCCTCTTTTGGAACCCGAAGGGTACGCGTATGAGGTCCTTTGTAAACCCAGCATTAGGCTTGAAACATTCATATCGATGAACACAGTTATTTGTAGCCAGTGAAGTTATTCACAAGGATTATTGAAAAACTGGGCAAAGAAATGAGATTAATTTGTAAGAAGCTTGAATAAGTGAGGTGGTTCTGTCGACTCAGCATTTTTTGCTACCCCAAAGAGCATAAACTTCTTTCAACATTAGGCTTGACGTGTTCACGTCTATTACCATTGGTATTTGTAGCCAGTAAGTTATTCACAAGGGATGTGGGAATAAAAGCGTAAAGGAATAAAACAATAGGAAAAAACCAATAGCATGCTCGAAGCGTTGATGTTCATTACCAGTGGTATTTGTAGCCACAGGGTGAAGCTATTTGTTATCTGCAGTTTAACGTCACTTTTGGGACAAATGCAGCGAGATGGAATCTGATTTTCGTTGCTCCTTGAACGTATGGGTGATCAACTGTAACAATTTGTATATCTTAATCATTATTCGTCAGCAAGAATGGTACCGGGGAGTACAGGCTGCCACATACGCAATAAACTTTAACAGCCAGTTCTTTTAGGCGTGAATTATCTTTATGCACTTCTGAATGTGGCAATTGCTGAAACGTCGATAGTTGCCCTATTTGGAATCAGGAAAACAGAAACCAGATCGAATTCTGCCTTCGTTTTTACTAGCACGCTGACAAAGGCGCCATTATATCTTGTACTGAAAGTAATTTGGCAACTGAATATGCATGTATCAATGGTAAAATGTAAGCCATCCGAAATCAATTCCTACCATTGCATGTTACGGGCTAAGCTCCATGGTATCATTAGCACAGAAAATGCCAGAGAATGTTTCAAACGACTATAAGTATCGCTCTGCTATTTCTTTTGCCATAAGTCTGTCAGTGTGAAAGGCACCATTGTCGACTTTAAATGCCAGGCGTTCTTGTTGAAGCAAAAAGATTTCGATTGGACGCACTAGATGAATTGCCAATAGCAAAAGCTTACAATATATAAAGTAGCCAACAATTTCTAGAAAAGATAACAGAATTCTGTGAGGTTGACATATGCAGTCACTCTGAGAATATAACTCGCTTTCAGTAGCCTCTCAAGCCTTACGATGTATCAAGAGTCGCTCGAGTCACATTGTATCAAGGATCAATATCCTTTACGTGATTTACATGTCTGTGCAGCAAGGGCAATCTGCCAATCACCAACACATTTATATTTCTAGCCATGTTCTTTGCCAATGGCCCCCACCAACTGCTATGAAGCTGAGTGTATTTCTGTTGTTAAATCTACCATCACCAGTTCACCTATTCTCCAAGCAGAGGTTTTGGTCGGGAGGGAGGCAATGTTAAAACCCCCCGGCCACTACTAACCCCCAACCAAAACCTCTGCTTGGAGAATACAGTTCACCGCCTAATCTATGATTTATAGCCTACGAAGTCTCTTCACATTAAAACTTAACTTATTTTTCTGACCTTTAACGCGAAGTATTGCCATGTATCTAATTTCCAATGGGCAATAGTAACCTAATTGCCTGTGAATAGATAAAAATAACCCGAAGCTGAACTGAATATTGAATACTTCTAATCAGGATAAAGCTTTATCTAAACTTGTAATCAAAGTCATGAAGTGCTTAAGGTTTTACACATCCGTCTTAAAGATGTCAGAATTCGAAGCCAGGATGTGTTGCACATTTGCCAGACTAATTGTCAATGACATGAAATGGTCACATCATATCCTAATCTGGTATTCAACAAAGCATGAGTAAAATGTCTATCTAATACAGTTTTAGTCGTTATAATGATTAAAAACGATTAAAACAGCAATACACGATGGTGTTACATCGAAAGGTTGTTACAAAAATAAGGTTCATATGAATTAGTCTAAGGTTAAGCAGCACTCAGCCATTGAAGCATTGAGCGGAACAACCGGGTCATATCCTGATCTTTCAAAACCATCCAGCAATCCATCAATGATGCAAATGATGTCAGATCCAATAAAAATGGAGTGTTGCCAATCTCGTCTTCATTCATACGGCGTGTTTATCCGGCAAGAAGGTGATAAATGATAGTTTAGAGGGGCTAATTGATTTTATTGACTTGAACTGTACGATAATCGATATCTATTATAAACAGTTCAGGTTCTAGAAGTTAGATGTACTTAAACGTTGTACTCCATAAAGTGTACTGATGGTATTGTGCTTTCGAACAAAAAACAACAGTTCCTTTCCATTAATCTAATCTGCACACATGACTCACCGCTAACTTTCCAATTAAGGTCATCGCTCTATTTATATACTTAAGGCGGAAGTCATCTGAGCTTTCTTTGAGCCTTTTTTGTTTCCTAAAATATGAAGTAATCAAAATAATCAATAAGATTGATTGTGTTCATTTACTTAGCTCGCTAGGGCATAAAGTTAAACTAAAGGTCATACATCCGTTCATGCATGCACTCATTTATCGACTATTTCCCTGCAGGTTGAAACAATGCTCATCTCTATTTGTACAGGTTTTCCTTGCTTCACTTGCTCTTCACGAGTCTCAAACACCTCCATTATATGTTTAATGTTGATACAGATGGATAAAGTTAAACTAAAGTTCAACCAGTCATTCAATTATTCATCAATCGACTTTTTTCCTGGATGAAATTGAAATAATCCTTATCTCTATTTGAACAGTTCTTTCTTTCTCCACTTACTCGTCATGAGTCTCCAACTACTCCATCATAGGTTTTATGTTGATACCGGTGGATAGAATTAAACTAAAGGTCAACCATTGATTTATCTATTCATTTATTAAATATTTTCCCGGATGAAATTGAAATAATCCTTATCTCTATTTGTACAGTTCTTTCTATCTCCACTTACTCGTCATGAGTCTCCAACTACTCCATCATAGGTTTTATGTTGATACCGGTGGATAGAATTAAACTAAAGGTCAACCATTGATTTATCTATTCATTTATTAAATATTTTCCCGGATGAAATTGAAATAATCCTTATCTCTATTTGTACAGTTCTTTCTTTCTCCACTTACTCGTCATGAGTCTCCAACTACTCCATCATATAGGTTTTATGTTGATACCGGTGGACAGAATTAAACTAAAGGTCAACCATTGATTTATCTATTCATTTATTAAATACTTTCCCGGATGAAATTGTAATAATCTTCATCTCTATTTGTACAGGTTTTCCTTGCTTCACTTACTCTCGACGAGTCTCACACTCCTCCGGAGCTCCATCATATATTTTATGTTGATACAGAAGAGAAATACTTCCTTTGATGGAAGAGTCCTTTGATGGAATTCCGAAGCAGCATAGAGCACGGGTCACATGTTGAGCCCTGAGGCAAATACCCTGTGTCGTTATGTCACCGCCAGCTAAAATCAATTCCATAATGTATGCCCTTTTTTGCAAGGGAAGCAATCCATGCTGGGTTTGTCAACAGGCTGAGCGGAAGGGCTGTGCGGTGCTACTCCCAACAATAGGTGTTATCGAGTGAAAGCCTTTGATTTAAGAACACTCACAGTTACTCCGCCCAGCTTTTAGAGGACACAGCTCGTAACGAGGGGTAATTTCGGAGTGCATTTTGTCATTGTGGTGTTCTGTCTGGCCCCAGGCTCGCTGAGTGCCCGTGGTCAAAGATGGGGACGACTACTGCAGTTCCGCGGATTGGTAGGCGTCTTGTACAGACTGTCCTGGTCGTGGCTATCTTCGGCAAACTTATGGTGGGTGCAGCAGCAGTTCCTGCAAGGATTCGGATTGGTGAGCGTCTTGTCTTGTCTCATGATTGCTACTCTCCAAGCAGAAGTTGGGATCTGGCTGGCTTTTGACGTGTTTTAAGCGTTTCTGTCGGGATGCGACATAAAGAAAACGTGATAAAATAGGAAGCACAACAAGAACGCACAAAACACGTAAAAAACAGCCAGAATCCAACCTCTATATCTGCTCGGAGAGTACAAATTGATTGCCTGATAAGCTTTATGTTTACAGTATGTTTGTTAACACCATAAGGCGGTGATTGGTTTGCAAATGTAGTCCGATCACTAAGTGTGAGCAAAGAGACTGAGGTCACTGCTTTGCTTTTGCACAAAGCAGATTCTAGATTTGTACATGGGCTGGACAAAATACTATGACTTCACATTAAATGCAAGTAATGCGCGTGTAGCAATGTGTCTGACAGCAGGCGGTTGTCTCGCGTGGCGTAACGGTTTGAATGTTTGTCGGAAAACCAAGAGGTTCAGGTATCAAATTCCTGACATGCCCCGTTGTTGTGTTATTGGGAAGGGCGACTTACTTCACTTTACTAAAGGTGAAAATGAGTTCCTAGCTTCCACTAGGGACGTGCCAAGGATAGGACGTTAAATACAGAGAGCTTGAGTTTGACGAGAGCCACACTTCAAGCACGTTGAAGAACCCACTACACCTATGAAAAAATTAGGCATCCATCCCAGTGTGAGTGGATCAAAATCTTACATTTTGCCATGACCGTACTGTGTTTGGAGCCCTTAATGAAGCCTTAATTACTATTTCTTCGACCTAATGAGACGTCTGATCGAAACATCCCAAGGTTAAAGCTAGGTCTAGTTTTTCCGTCAACATACTACTTATTTAGAAATCTTCAGTCCAACACACAAAGTTTGGTCTACTGGCATCTGATTGCAACAACCTTTGTCTCTCAAGGTGAAGGAGTGGTCAAAAGGTTTTTCCTTCCTGAGGAGAATTTGTGTTCTAGGACTGACTGAATGATGGAATCTTAAACTTGAAGGCTCTTTGCACCAGTTTGAAGTTTTGCAATTCCCTCCAACTTTTTGAAGACAAAGACAGTCCATGGTCCTAGCCAATTCAAATTGTGTTACGTCACTTTAGTCTAAGACATCTATTTAAAACAATCTTTGTGCGACAAAACGAAGGAATGGTCAGAAGTTTAATCAGTTCAATTTTTGTCCCTCAAATGCTCGAATGATGGGCCCTTGGGATTAAAGATTCTTGGCAGCAGGGTGAAGCTTGCCTACCGGCGCAGCTGGTCTCTCGGCACAGCAGCCCTGATATTGAGTGTAGAAATAAGGGCAATGCTTCACAGTAGTAAGTCAAGCAGACGGATTTGGCACGAAAACTAACCATAGGACAAAAGGGCACAAAGGTCACCTTGTCAGTAAATATATGCCTCTAGATGCGTTATTGCCCTTGCTGAGAGAGTCCATCGTATAGTGTATGAATTGTAGGACTCTGTGGCGTTACTTTTATCAACAAACGGATGGAAGATGGACTGAACCCTGCAATAAGTCTACATAACTCTGCCTGTACATTATAGTCGCTTCTTGGTGATATCAGGTTATTTTACCTCGTAAAATGATGCTTTATTGCTCTTGCTGTGAGAGTTCGTCATATAGTGTTATAAATTATAGTACTCTATGGCGTTACTTTTATCAACAAACGGGTAGAAGATGGACTCAACCCTGCAATAACTCTACATAACTCTGCCTGTACATTATGCTCGCTTCTTGGTGGTATTTACCAAGAATTATATACCTAATTATTTCACCTAAGCATTTGACCTAAGCACTAATAATCGTTCCCTAGCGGTCACCTCTCAACTGTTACCATTTTCGTCAAGTCGCCAAATAGGTAATCATAGACAGGTTCGACTGTGTTCTACGTGCATAGATTAAGAAATCACAGTTTCTATGATGGCTAGAAGTAAACTGCAAATAAAGCTGTGACGATGATAGAGGAGGAGGGAGAACTATGAACCTCTGCTTGGACTAGAACCATTACCAAAAGCATCACATGATAAGACTTCATGATAAGACTTCAAGTCCTCATTTTAGGTTAGACAACTTAGAATAATAGCCATTTCCATGTTGGTAGTCCAAAATGGCGTCTGGTCAATTGTCATGGAAACACACAGATTCTCCACGAACAGTTTTACTAAAATAAGTTTATTTCAAATTCCTGCCCGAAGGCTTGATTCATTTTTGAAGTGCAGGAGTGTTCAGGTAATATGAAAATCAACTGTTGAGAGTACATTTCTCAAGTACGTACGTAAGGTCTTTGCACTGCTCTTCAACCTTCCAAATATGCAGACTCTTCAATACGTCAGAGTCACGTGACATCAACCACCCTATTCATCTTTGCCTTGATGAATAGAAAGAATGGTTAGATTGACGTCCGAGCCTCTCTTTTAGTGACTAGCCCGGCGTCGTATTAACGGTAATGGCAGGCTCCTTAATGGCCATTTTATGTAGTTAGCTCGATAGCCAGATACCGTAACAAGATTTAGTGCAAGAAAATCCCCAGATTCTGCAGGAGCAGCAGATTCAGTGATGGCGCCGCTTATATATTATTTAGGGACATCTGTCAAGAGCCACCAGGGGTCTCGTACGTTATAGCGAGAGTGAGATATTTACTGGTAACTATGACAGTGACTCAGAAATACAAGAAGGTTGATTTAGAGTACAGATCATTAACGATGTCCTCATCAAACTTCTGTTCATCTACTTTGAAACACAAGTATAAAGTCGTCAAAAGTAGATTAGTGGTTTCTAATCACCGATGAGGGTGTGGAGTTTGAATTTTTTGTTTCAATGAAAGACAACCCTTATGGACAGTCAGAAAATATTGTAATCATTACTTTTGATATCTGCCTGAACATTTTAATTACATCGTGAGCTGTATATGTACACATGTAATTGCAATTTCAACAGCCATCTTCATGAAATTGCTATACATGAATTTCATGTCTTCACACTTGCCGTTATGATTCATTGTCAAAGACTTTATGATAAATTCTTATAATCTTGTCTTCTAATATCTGCCTGCATATGGTGATGCATGTTGTAATTGAGGCTGCCATCTCTCCCGGTAATTGTTATACATGAAGATCGTGTCGTCAAAGTCGACATTATGTTTTTATAGCCGTATACTGGGTGATGTTACCTTGTTTAAGTACTGGTATTGCTTCAGTGGACGACCAATATTTGTTATACATTCAGATGAGTTACCGGCGACAACTATGCGTAAAGGAAGTACGTGTCTTCAAACTTGATGTTATGTTTTTATAGCCGCATACTGGATAATGTTACCTTGTCTACTTCTACTGGTGTTACTTCCGTGGACAACCCGTGTTAGTTATATAGCCAGATGAGTTACTGGCGACAACCATACGTTTGAAGATACGTACTTCATGTACGTGTCTTCAAAATTGCAACGGATATGTTTTATAGCCATATACTGGATGGTGTTACCTTGTCTAAGGACTGGTGTTACTTTAGTGGACGATTCGTGTTTGTTATACAGTCAGATGAGTTACAGGCGACAACCATGCGTAAAGGAAGTACGTGTCTCCAAACTTGCCGTTATAGTTTATAGCCATAGACTTGGTGATGTTACGTCGCGGCGGCCGGTAACAAATAGACGCCGTGAGCTAACCGTGCGAACACCGGGATGTACTCCCCCCCGTACGCGGCAGTCCTACGGGACATATTTGTGGCTTCGGGGCTCGGTCGGGACTGCACCCCCGACGGGCACCGGTGCAATCGGGACCGAAGCATTACTATAGTGCCCGACCGATGTTTGTTATGCATTCAGATGATTGACAGCAACTTGTAACATATGAGAAGGTGAATCTATAGTGGCAAAAGGTCATAGAAATGTTCCCGTCAAATCATTGGGCAATTGCGTTCATCATATCAGTACAGTAGTCTCAGAGTAGTTACTAGCATGGTAGAAGAAAACGTTTACAGGCAGTCAGAAAATGATATAATATTTCATTGATCCTGATATTTGTCTGACCGTCATAGTCAGGTCCTGATGTGTATTTGCAATTAAAGAAGTCTTCTTGCAGTAATTGCTTTATACGGAGAACGTGTTTTGCAACTTTGAACTGGGCCATTATAGTTGATAGCAATAGAAATTATTGCGTCTAGGTAATGTTACTCGAGTGCCCGACCTATGTTTGTTATGCTTCATTCAGATGAGTGAGTGGTGACAACCATGCGGATCAGCAGTATCGGCATCAGCTGGGTGCTGATACGGGTCTGCACCCGCAAACGAGCATATGTCGTCAGTTAGATCGAAGTCGTGCCACCTCCTAATGGCGCTGAGAACAACTAGCGAAATCCTTTCAATACGCCAAGCTAATCAAACAAAGTATGGTCTCGTTATATGCGATTAGAAGCTACCGTTAATACCACACAGAAATAGCTTGGTCTAGTCAGCATATTCTGAGTTTAACACAGGCTTAGTGGACATTAATCTATATTCGTCGGTGCTCTAACCCTTGTGCTACTAGTAGATGCTGATGTCTTTTCTTTGAGCCCCATGTCGTATAACATTCACACATACATGAAACTGCACGTTAAAGAACCCACCCAACTTTGATATCTGTACGAATTGGGGTATTGGCAAGGTTATGATGGCCTGAACCTATCGATTACGAACTCACAGGAGAGCCACTAGTAATGGCCTTTTCATAGCTTAGTAGACTTGGCTGAGTATCAATAGAAGCATTGGGATACATATACATGTAGTTATGTATCGGGAAGTTGCCTCATGAGACCATCAACACAAAATCACCAGACAGTTCTTAACCATCGGCATTGTGTGTCACTATCCTTGCCATGGACTAGATGTCAGCGTCCTATATTGCTGGCGGATGTACAATGCAAATGGAATCATCGTGTTCCCTCGGGAATCCATAGCATTGATATTGTGTGTCAGAGATGGCAGTGATCCGGGTCGTGACCCCTGACCTTCATCTCGAGCCCAGGGTACCATCGACCCATCAAAGATCAGGCTATCCGTTAGTCGGTATCACCTGGCAACCGTCCAGACTAAAGATTCCCAGGGCAGTAAAAATCGCGTTGGTGACGTTGGAACCATTACATAAGTAAGGCCACAATTCCACTAGACGGCGATCGCGTTGCGACCTCGCTGCGACCTGAATTGGATTTGTGTTACCCTTGACTTCATAATTGGAATATCATGATAAAGGTAAAAGTATGTCTGAGCAGACCACACAAAGCGTGAAATGATTCGCTTTTTATCTACGAAATTCGTTGAGTTCTGCCCTAGGGGTGTTATAGCAATCTAACACGACACCAGCATTTGAAGCAAGAAGGGCTATGGAGGCAGGGTAAGATATATTTAGATGGTCTGCCTAAGAATCTATTTATAGTCAGATGCTGTCTGAATCTCATTGGTTGAAATCAGTGATGTCGAGGTAAAATGAACTTCTACTGTTTGGAACATTTGTCTCTTTGCACTGGTTTGATCTCGCCTTGCCTACGCTTAACACGTAATAGTCACGTGATTTCAAACACCCTATTCATCTCTGCATTGATGGACGGAAGGAGATGGTATCACCAGAGCAGTAAAAGTCACGTTACGTTGTTGGTGACGCTGAAACCATTATAAATACGCCATGGTGCAAGAGGGCAACGAAGGAATTGAACACGAGACCGGCATGTGAGGCAAAGAAGGAAGAAGAGGAAAGATACGTTTTGATGGTCTCTCAAATTTTTTTCATAGTCAGGTGTCTGAATCTCATTGTTTGTCAGGGCTGTTGAGATAAAATGCACTTCAACGGTTAAACTCTGCACTGGTCTTGATATCTCATTGCCTTCGCTTAACACGTAATAGTCACGTGATTTCAAACTCCCTATTCATCTCTTCATTGATGGACAGAAGGAAAACGATATTACCAGAACAGTAAACTTCACGTTACGTTGTTGACGACATTGGGACTATTACACGTAAGCCATGGTGCCACAGAGCAACGACGCAATCGAACACTGCATTACCACAGCAGTAAACTTCACGTTACCTTGTTGATGGCATTGGGACTATTACACGTAATCTATGGTGCTACATTGTAGTGAAGCAATCGAACACTGCAGTTGAGGCAAGCAGTGAAACAGGGCAAGATATATCCTAATAGTTGTAACTGGCGCCACCATCGATACTCGGAACGTGAAGTACCCCCATTAGAGTTGTCTGGCGGTTGGATGGATGGTAGAAACTAGCAGCAATAGGATTGGTGACATGTCAGGGGAGTTGGCTAGACAGATCCCTCTCCTGCTGACTAACTCAGTCAGTCTGTGCGTATTTAGTTGGACCCAGGGCGAAACTTTGCAAATTTTTGAATGTCAATTGCACTCAGTAGTATACTTAGTCTGGCAGCTGAATGGATCGTATTCAGTTGTAGTAATAGGGTAGATAATTTGTTTGGCTAGCTTGTTCAACGTAGAATGTCCAGTTGTCCCAAAGGCCATTCCATTCGTTTGTTGCTGAAAAACGTCTCTGCCAAACCATTTACCATGCGCTGGCCAATTTTAAAGGAGCTCAAAGCAATTTCAGAACATCAAAACTGGAAATATTGTATTATGGCAATCAGTTTGATATCAACATTCACTTGCTCATATTTACACATTTGTATCATGATTTCATACTTTGGGCATTCAAAAAGAGAACGAAAACAAGCAGCACAATGAGTCCTTGATATATTGGGACCACCAAAAAATCAGCGCCCAGCTTTTCAATGAGTTCTCACCACATAGCGACATCGCATATTTGCTCCATGAAGGTCGATATGCAATGGGACACATGTAGTGTTATTCAAAATAACTATGTATAGAAAGGGCTAGAAAATTAAATTTGACAATCCGACTTCCAGCATTCTGATATTACTTTGGGCTCCTTTAACTATTCAGTAGGACGAAGCATAAGTAATGATTTTCAGTAGGACCAAAGAGGAGTCTTAATGAATCCTGTTGTGGGCGTAAAAAGGTGATATTGGCCAAATCTGGCTACATGTTCGAAGAAATTAGGTAATACCATCCCTTGAGATTATTGAAGTAATTGGAAAAAAGTTTGAGAATTAAGTTTTCTTTTGTTTCGCATAACCTGTGTCAACCTGTGTAACACATCTGTTTTATACAGTACGTGCGGGAGATGTTTATTCTTCTCAGACATGAAACCTCCGAGGAAGGATGTCCCTAACCGAAGCTAGGTACTCATATTTGAGTGAGAAAACAGGTGCTTCTGAAAGGCACATCATTGGAATAGGGGTTCGATGTCACACCCTTTAGTCAAGAACTCTAACGACTCTTTAGAAACCTTAGAAACGTTATTCAATAATTACAACATCGCAGGCTGAGAGAACCTGAATTGCGTTGAAATTCACAGCATTTATAACATTAACAACATGTCATCATTTCATAATAAAATTTGCTGTTCAAATTACATAGTAAAACAGATCGAAGGTAGACTCGCCACGATTACATGGAATATCTTATATCTGCTGATAACAGAAAAACAAAAACAACGTATTAATATTAAGCCAAAACATTAAGAATAGAAATATGCTAATATTGAAGGTCAATAGTGTCTGCTTTGGCTAATTTTTGTTGCATGATTATGAGCGTTCTATGGATGAAGGATTTAAGAGTGCAAACAACTCTAACCACAAGACAACCCTGCCACCTTTACAGTTTGATGGAGCGTGGTCTAAGTTGCGATGTTCACTCGCGTTGGCGACAGTTATGAATGAAGTTAATGGTCCGCGGCTCAAATGTACATTTCAGAAAACCCGAGCAAGGTCGTTTCTCACCAGTCATAGATGCGTGTATAATAGATGATGCAGGGACGCGGCATCTGTATTCTGTGGGTCATGTTCTCAAGATATATAAAACCTGGTGCAAGAGTACAAACAACTTGCCCATTTCTCTCCGTGACGTTGTAAGACATGAGTAAAACCAACAACTAGTGCAGTTCGCAGAAACAGAAAACATGTACTTGTGTATAATAGATGAGGCATGGACATCATTTATATTCAGTGGATACCATTCTCTGGAGATCCAAAACCTGGTGCAAAGTGCATACAACTTGCCTGTTGATAAATGAATAAAAAAATGATAATTTATCTTTTGAGCTACATGGCATTGTAAGAAATGATGAAATCGACAATTACAATTACAGCAAGGGACGTAAAATGGAGGTCCAGTGTTTTAAGAGGTGCCTCAAACACTTTAAAAGGAAAGGACTAGCAACCCATCCCTGCTACTGAAACAGCAAGAGTACTTGCTGCCCTATGTGCCACCAGGCACTACATTGTTCCGAACGATAGTTACCAATCGATAAGACCCGGATGTTCTCCCTAAAATCAAATTCCTGTCCCCAAACAAACCTGCGGAGGTCCATATGCCGCTGGACTGGAGTAAACGAATCACATCCTATCAGTACCGAGATTGAGGCAGCTGTGGGAGTCCTGACCCGCGACCTTTATTGATTCGTTTGAAGCGGGACGATTGGGAGGTGCGACCACCATTAATCAATTTTCGCACGGTTTTGTGAGAAAAAACATGATTAGTCGAACAAAGGTCTGTACAGTTCAATTAATCCTCATTCCTGAAGCCTGGTATAAACCGGGTCTAAGCTGCATGGTGCAGCATATTGCAAGCCATGGGGGAAGGGGGGCGTACCAGAGTAATCTCTATTTAAACTCCATAACTTTATCTAGAGAAAAATAGTAGAAATTGTCAAAGTGATACGGAGGAGTTGGCCGGCCATCGGAGAACAGTTTGACTCTAGGTTGTACAGTTCTATTTTATGAACCTTGATTACTGATGACTTTCTAAGTTGTAGTCCGTTTGCCTGTTATAGACTCCTTTGGACATCAGCCCTATGTGATGAGAAATGTATGCTTGCCTTTTTAGGTGGAATATTCGCCCACGAGAACAAAATTGAAGAAGAGGCCTTTAAGTTTGCTGTGATGTATGTGAATGAGATGATGCCCGAACTGCTGCCGAGGACCCGGATTGACTACGTCATCAATAGGACCATACTGCTACCAGAGTTCGCTGGGATACAAGCAGGTATCTGAGATTTGAAAATGCAATATTGTGAGATTGTATGTCGTATTTATTGTATTGACGGTTTCTCACAATGGCATGCATTTACGGCGTATAGAGTCATTTTACCTCATTTATGGTGTAAAGTGTCATTTTACCACTGACAAACAGAACGGTTACAAATGCTATAAAGTTGATGGAAAACTTGAAGCATGAAAACCATGAATATAGACATGAAGAAATCGAAGTGAACATAAAACCAGCATTTGCAACATCTGTATTATACTATTCTATCAACACCTATCTATTGAGGATCGAGCAAAGCCCTCTCACCTAGAAAATATGGAAGCAATTATAATACATAACATACATGAAAATACAGGATGAATGACGAAAAACAGTCAAGGGGAAGGAAGACGATTTGGGGTTCAATCGATCACCAACCTGTAAAATCGATAAAAATGTGAACGATATCGAAAACTGAATAGGAAGGTTCTTTTATTCACAACCAAGTATACAAGAGCCGATGTTTCGACGACTGTCCGTCATCTTCATCAGGGCAATCTGACTAGTTCACAGAGCACTTAAGCTAGGTGTTACTGCTAACAATGCAGTCCCAAACGTTAGCAGTAACACCTAGCTTCAGTGCTCTGTGAACTAGTCAGTATTGCCCTGATGAAGATGACAGACAGTCGTCGAAACGTCGGCTCTTGTAAATACTTGGTTGCGAATTAAATAACCTTCCTATTCAGTCATTCTCCAGCCTGATGAAATTATTCATGAAGATATCGAAAACGCTGTAACGTTTCAAAGCATAAAAATGACCATCTGTGTGTTCGTGAATAGTTCATCACTTCAGGTTGGTGAATGACTGAATAACAAACTTCTCAGTATTCACTACCAAGGAAATCATTAGAACCGAAATTTCGATGATCGTCTGTCACCATCTTGATGGTAAGAATGACTTCCGAAAATAATTTCATCAGGTTGGTAGAACATAGGATATTTGAAGTCTCTTTTAACACAACCAGGTAATCTCACCTGCTGACGCTTCGGTGTCTGTCAGACACCTTCTTCAGAGCTTCTTATAGCGGTGAGAAGTCAGAAGCTCATGATCAGGCTGAAGAAGGTGTCTGACAGATAGGCTGAAGAAGGTGTCTGACAGATACCGAAGCGTCAGCAGGTGGGATTACCTGGTTGTGTTATAAGGAACTCCAACGGTAATAATGACTGGTTCAAGTTTCATTGCAGCTAGATGTCACAGCTAATTTGAAACGTATGGTATTTTACGTTTGGGACAGCAACACTAGCAGTGGCACGAAACTGCAGTGCGAAGTGAACCAGTAAATATTATTAAGAAGTCAAACCCAACCATAGTCAACCAAAGTCAAAATAGTTGGACTATTTTCACAGTAGACTAGATAACTATTTCAATTTCTATGTATCTCCATGTACTTGTTTGTCTGCAATTAGCCTTTGGGCATGAACATGCAAAAAAGTTAAAATAAAATCAAACAAAGATATTGCTCTGAGGAAGATGACTAAACGTCAGCTGTTATTATATTATTTCCTTGGTTGTGAATGAAGAACTTTGTTGTTCGATCATGTGTGTTATATAGTACATAGGAAACTGTCATTATATTAGTGTACCCATGGTGTTTACAATGCAAACACATGTCTTCTTCATAGTGTGTCACCAGGCTCGCTCCGGAGTGGTTGCCATTGTCGGACCGGGAACTTCTTCCGGGGTAAAGTTCAGCAACGCCGTGTGTTCCGGTCTTCACATCCCACACATTGCACCCACTGCGACCGATCCCACCCTTGGTAAGCTAGAATGCCTTCCTTTATGACCATATCAATAGTAAGCAAAATAACAGACAAGCAAACAATGACAAAGTACAATTTGATGTTAGGAGCTAATACTATAAGACTGGATAGTTACATTGATCTAGGAAAATCCACACGTAAATTGTAAACTACACAGCCAATGTAAATAAGACTATAAAACTGTGGATTGTAAAAGCAACTCTTAAGCCCCCCTCTCACTGGACCCGCGGCACGCTGGCGATGTCATTGCATCCTAGACTGGATTTGTGTTACCCTTGACTTTATAATGGGAATATCATTCGAAACGTACAAGTATGACCAAAAACACAACAAAACACTCAAAGCTTAAAAAGATTTGTTTTTGTCGATGAAATTCGATGAGTGCTTTGTCAATTCGATCGGCCAAGCGACGCCGCCAGCGTGCCGCGGGTCCAGTGAGAAAAGCGCTTAAGTCCTATTATCTCAAGCCTGAGAATAACTGCACGAAATGGCCTTGGATCCTGACGTATCCGGACAGGAGAACTCGGAGATCCGGAACCTTAGATCCGTAAGAATCCAGACCGATACGGGGGCCGTATTGTACTAAAACAACTCAAATTTACCTGAATTAACTTGCATGTGCAAGTGGTATACCACCTCAGTGTACCACTTGCATATTACTGAGGTGATATACCACTTGCAAATGCAAGTTGATTCAGGTATATTTGAGTTGTTTTAGTACAATACGGCCCCGTAACCGTCTGGATCCTTACGGATCTGAGGTTCCGGATCTCCGAGTTCTCTTGTCCGGATACGTCAGGATCCGAGGCCAAGCCTGAGAATAACTTTGATATTCTTTACCCCTGTTTCCAGCCAACCGAGAGTTCTTCCCGTATCTACTCCGAATGTCTGCCCCGGACTCGGTGCAGAGTCGGGCTCTTGTGGACCTGGTGACGCACTTCGGGTGGACGCACATGGCAATATTGACCTCAAGCGACGATTATGGTAACGTATTAGTGTAAATGCAGACATGTTCCCGGTGGTTTTATGTTCGCGGTTTCGCGGTAACCTCCGCGAATTTTTTTGCCCTTCTACCCCTTGTCTACAACTGTCTCAAACGAAAACTTACCCCACCGCGAACACTCCAGTTTCTTTCTACCGCGAAATTAAAACCACGCCGCGAACTAAAATGCATTTAAAGTATTTGTATTTCGATGGAGGTTAGACATGAAGGTAATATGATGCCCCAAAAAGCAGTTATTTAAGCAACTGAATAGAATTTGGAAACGGACAGGCAATAGTAACTGCTATTTGGCGTGTTACTTGCATTCACAAACTTGCCAAAAATCTCTTTAGACTGTTGATTGTGATTGATGGTTGATGATGATTATCAATAGGGTAGGCTAGCCTACTTACGATTATGGTAAAATGTTATTTGCTTTTACTCAGAAACTTTCAAAGATGGACCTAGGAGAATAGTACAGTTTTAATTGGTTACTAATTAAAAAACACGAATCAGCAGATTAATGGCAAGAAATGCAGTTGATAATATTAATTTCAAGCGACGATTATGTTTAATTATTATTTGCACTCAAAATCTTTCCAAAATAGAAGAAAACTGAAAAATCAAAGATCAAGTTTGTGTCTTGTGATAAGTACAGCTATGAACAGATTTCCATATCTAACAAAATAAAAGACAGGAGTTCATGATATTAGTATGTTGTTAACAGAGTTTTGGCAGCTTTCCATTTTGCAAAAGACTCAACTGTGATACAATTCAATGACTGTATCTACTGCAGCCTTTGTTAAGTTTAACTAACCAATTTCTTATGTCACGTGAGGAAAGTAATTGGTCGTTTTCTCCGTTAGGTATTCATGGCTTAGTGGAATTCCAAGCGATTGCAGCCCGGAAGAAGTGGGGCATTGTGAGTGTCCAGCAGTTCCAGACCGGAAATGACGTCAGCATCGTCAACGCTACGTCACAACTGAAATACATCGTCGGAACAGGTATTTGTTCCGCTTCATCGTAATTTTCTCAAGCACTGTCATTTCAACTTAAATACTACTCTGAAGTATCACCATCATCATATCTTGTGTATCTCTGACGCAAGAAACATTTGCCTATAAAAACTAAATGTTGTCTTCTTTAATTCAGTCCTTTTGCAAGTTACTAAAAATGAGCTATGTAGTTTATGAGACTGAATTCGTTTATCGTACTGCTGCAAATCGATGTGTTGGTTATATAGAGCTATGCTGTCTGCGCTTCTCAACTGTTTTAACCTGGATCTGAATGCCTTTTTTGAAATTCTCACAGGAGTGCGCGTGGTTATTCTGAACTGCCTGGCCCAGCACGCGACGCGAGTGTTGCAGCAGGCCGAGCATCTTGGCATGACCCGCAAAGGCTGGGCTTGGGTCGTCACGGACGGCGTCACTACCAAGGTGGGGACACAGCTAGCTGTTTTATTCGTCAATCTTGACCTCCTCATGTCTAGAGTTTGTACGCGTCCTTCAATGTCCTAATGTCATCACCATTATATCCAGCCTCTCACCCATGTAACGCTTAACCTTGTGTGACATGCTCTTGTCCTTGCAGGATGATGATTGTCAGTATTCAATGGCAGACTAGTCGACTACGGTTTTACACCCGAATCGGTGTCTGGAAAGTGAAATAACTTTGCGAAAGCACTATGCAGAAAGTGATTTGATACTTCAAATTCAATGTTATATCAACATTTGGCTTAGCTTTTGAGAGACATAAACTAACAAACAGAAAGACTTGCGGCCTAAAATCCCTTCCTTAGTAGATTATGAATATGAAATTCAAAATATGTTAAGCACGCAATGTTATGGTGGATTAGCCCTGTTATCTTAAATAACCTTTGTAAAAGGCAATGCGAGATCCCCTAAACAATTATCATCGTTTTCCTTCTTTCCTTTCCAGAACACGACCCACCTGACGTCCCCAGTCCCGAGCTATCTGCAGGGCCTGATCGGCACTGACCCCGACATCGCGCAGGGCACGCTCCTCAGGGAGGTCCGCCAGGTCTGGGAGAACGCGGATCGGAGCCGGTTTCCACATGCTGGAGAATTCGAGGTGGAGGTGAGAAAGCAAACAAACAATGAAAATAACACGTTGATGAAGGTTAGACATCCAGGTAATAAGATACGCCAAAAATAGTTACTCAAGTAACTGATTTTTGATCCAGGCTTGCGTATGAGCTGTCTCAATGTGTACCTCATACGGATGCTGAAGGAATTCATTGATTTTTTTGTTCCTTGAAACCAAGCAATAAAGAAAAAAAAAACACAAACACGAACAAATAGACTGATAGATAAACTAGAACACACGCAAAACAGCAACAACAAATACTTCAACATTGTCATCATTGGACCCGAGCCTGACAATACTTCCAATTCTCCAAGTATACTAAAACACCATTTTCCCTCGCATCCTGCGACTCGAATTCTCCTAGTATCCTATTACACCACTTCCTCTAACATCCTGCCAATGTGCAATATTTACACAGCTATGGAAGCAAACCGAGGCTAACAATAAATCAACCAATCAATCAAAATACCTCCCTTTTCACAGAGGTAACAACTTAATTTCATTGTGGGTCATCAGTCTTCTTTTATTAGGGGATAGGAAAGGCAGCAAATTGCCTGATAGCAACAACTACATTATCTCACGATCGACGAAATTCAGAGTCTAAATATCTGCAGGGCAAAGAACACTGCTTTTATATGTATCTATTACTTCTACTGCTGGTTAGATAATATGAAAATAAGACATATCTGGTACAGAAATGATGATAAAGCCTAGCCCTGACTGTCAGATACTTCAGTGTCTTCTTAGGAATCTTGTGAACTGATCGGAAATCTATAACTCAAATTAGTTCTGATTCACAGCGAGCGATCTCTACCGTAAAACATGGCTTCTTGATCCAGACACTTCAAGCACTGTAGCGTTTTCAATATTCAGTGAAATAATCGGAAATCTATAGTTCAAATCAGTTCTGTGTCACAGCTATCTCTGCTGTAAAAACATGGCTTTCTGATCCAGGATTTTTGTATGAGCTGTCTAAATGTGCACAAGGTGCTGGAAGAATCCATAAAATTCACTTGCTGTGGCCTAATAGAATAATCGGGAATCTATAGTTCAAATTAGTTCTGTGTCACAGCTATCTCTGCTGTAAAAAACATGGCTTTTTGATCCAGGCTTTTCGTATGAGCTGTCTCAGTGTGTACCTCATACGGGTGCTGAAGGAATTCATTGATTTTGGTTCCTTCAAACCATCCTTGAAATACCGCCACATCGCTTCTGGTTAGCATAACATCGCGCGGGATCTGCCCGGATATGTTCATCGACCCTGCTATCTGGAGCACTATTACAGAACGTTATGTGCATACGCGGCACTACGGGCGATCAGCATAGCCAATGAAGTGTTTGTATTTATCAATAATCAGGGGCAAAGTCGACTTTCAATAATAACTAGACACCTTTCAACACTTGACCAGCATGAATCCTCAGTTGCAATGTGATATCAGGCATCTTAAAAAGTTGCTGTCTTGTAGTTACAATATCACGGTTTCTGTTGGTTGTTCGGTGAACCCAGATACCTTCACCGGACCTGCGTTCCGGCAAACCTTCATTGCCTCTAAGCTGTGGAAATCCTTTCTATCTTGACAGTTTAATGATTTAGATTTGAATCTATTTCAATATAGAAATGATATATATTTGGTTGTATATAATTTGTATAATTTGTACTTCACATTTTTAGAGTTCTGTTTAACAAAGTGTATTCAAATCCAATGTACCGATAAATCTGCCCAATTTGACCCTTTTGGCTACCAACAGCTTTTTACTCGCCCTGTGGAATGATATTCCAGTATACAACATCCTTTGTATTGACGATGATTTTTCATGCGTGACGTACAAAGGCGTCATGTCCAATGCTGCAGTTGTCGTGCTCCTCACGAACTTGACCTTCACGAATCTGACAATCGCGATGCATGGCCTACTTGTCAAGTAATTAAAGTCTCTTCGCGTGGGTGGTCGTATATGGGTCTCACTCCAATGACTCCAATGCAGTTAGTCGATAATGACTTTGCCCGTTGACTAAACCATGGGACTTGTACGTGAAAGATATGCGTCTTTGGACTACAATGGGTCAATAGGTCTGATTCTAACACACACAGAATATTCGGTGAGCTGTAGAATTATAGAAGACTCACTCCACTGCTTCTACAGCTAGCCGATAATGACTTTGCACGTTGCATAAACAATTTAACTTGTACGTGATAGATACAATGGCTCAATAGGTCCGATTCGTGCGCATACAGAATATTCAGTGCGGTGTAGAAATGTAAAATACTCACTCTAATGATTCTGCTGCAACCTTGCCCATTGAGGGGACCATGAGACTTGTACGAGTGGAGAATATTTGATACAGCCCGATCTGTTATGAAATGTTTAATTTAGCCTCCATATCTAAGTCTAGCTGATGAAGAATTACAATCATTACGTCAGCAGGAGACGCCTGGGGAGTCATGAACGATTGACGCCTGAAGCAGGTGCAGCACAGGATAAATCACGCGAGACCCTACGTGATCCAGGTCACGACATCAGAACTGATAAAGACGTATGGGCTAGACTACGTGCGCAGCTAGGTGTAGTAAAGATCTCCTTTCACTGGACCAGCGGCACACTGGCGGCGTCGCTGCGGCCGATCGAATTGAAAAAGCACTCAACGAATTTCATCGATAAAAGCGAGTCTTTTTAGGCTCTTTTTTTTCTTTTTAGTCATACTTGTACATTTTGCATGGCATTCTCATTGTAAAGTCAAGGCTAACTCAAATTCAATCTAGGACGCAGCGAGGTCGCCAACGCGTCGCGGGTCCAGTGAAAGGGGAGCTTACGTGCACTACAGTGTTAGATCAATAGTAGAGATCGTTGTCAGCAAGTGCAATAGGGAAATCCTCACTAGATAGCTTTAAACAATGCCTGAAGTTAGTTGTGTGAAGG
The DNA here is from genome assembly GCF_035083965.1 of Branchiostoma lanceolatum. Classification (NCBI taxonomy): domain Eukaryota; kingdom Metazoa; phylum Chordata; class Leptocardii; order Amphioxiformes; family Branchiostomatidae; genus Branchiostoma; species Branchiostoma lanceolatum. The sequence continues at coordinate 13,803,396 of NC_089740.1, forward strand.
TTAGGAACTGATAAAGACGTATGGGCTAGACTACGCGCGCAGCTAGGTGTAGTAATTGAGCAGTGTTGGATCAATAGTAAAGATCGTTGTCACCAAGTGCCATAGGGAAATCCTCTCTCGATAGCTTTGAGCAACGCCTGAAGTTAGATATATGCGGGTTAGGTGTGACAGGTATAATATAACCATGCAGCTGCAGATGCTGATGTATTACACCGAAGAGCGGTTTGGCCATGTTGATTTGAACGTGTGTCGTAAGTTGTAAAGAAGATATTGGAAAACGATACCTATGTGTCATAGAATACTAAAATCAATGCCAAAGTCAAAGAAAGAAAAAAACACACCTATATTTTGGTATATTTTACTCTGTGTGTTCAGTCATTTGTTCAACCTTCCTGACCTCGAAGATTTCATAATGAAGGCAACCTTTTTTTGCTAAACGTTTTCTATTCGCGCGCTCGCATCAGTTTTTGGGCTCCGGGAGGATGTCTTCCATATAATCAAATCAACATGGCCTGATACCGGCAATACAGGTACAGAGGCTGACGTGTTCTGCCGAGGGGCGACTATTCCAGAAACAGGCACAAAGTATAGGACGCTGCAATCGCTGGTGCTTCTAATTGAAGATGCAGTCTTACATAAGCAAGCGGATGAATGTCATCAACTCGTATGATTGGTGGAGCTGCGAGACAATCAGGAACAGCAGATTCTATCGATTTTCCAGTAGGGCACTAATATCGATCCGTGTTCCTCGACGGAGTTGATCAATAAAGAGGGGAGACGCTGTTGATAGAAGAGCGGAATCTGGTTCAGGTAGTTCTGGCGTAATTGCCCTGGTCATTGACACCTCTCGGCTGGCTGGCTAAGCCACGGCTCAAAAGGTAGTGTGCGTAGTCCAGTGGTTTGCGATCTTGCCTCTGGAACCAGAAGCCCCGGGTTCGATCCCGGTTGTGTCGCTCACCCGACATGCACGCTACCAGAAAGGGTCGCAGTCCTTAGGACGGGACATAAAGCCGTGTTCCACTGTTCATTGTGCTTGTCGAAAAGAGCTAGGGGAATTTCCCCGGTATAATGAACCTGTAAATACTGTACATAGCGTCTGTCTTCTCTGTCACGACCAGTGGAAGATCTCATCTGTTCATTGAGTTCATTTGAGCTAAATTGGTTCGAGATCACTTTCCTTTCCTTTCCTTTCATCTCTTGTGTAATGTCTATAACACCAAGGAGAGTACTTCTTGACATCCTTGATGAGTACACGAACGACCCCAAAGTCTAAGGTGGCAGCCTCTTAAAGGAATCTGACGATAATGAATCACAATCTTTATTTTAACTGGTACATACTATTTGTTCTATTTGATTAATCTATTCTAGTCATCTAATGTTATAGCCTCTTGATATTTTCTTTGATTGTTTAATAATTGCTCTTGTTTAAGCTGAATACGATACTTTGTATATAATTGAGAACATCTGACATAATAGCCCGATGTCCAAACCTAATATAGCTGCCGCGAGTCTCTTTCAGCGAAGATGATTAATGAGACTCGGCAGCTTTAACACAGTAGGTTCGGATACCAGGCTACTGACATTATATATTTGTATTTTTACGTAATTGTTTTCGTCGAATACTGTTTTATTTGTCTTTATTCATTTGGTGATCCCTACCACACAAATCCCGCTGCAGCATAGCTTAAGCTTCTGGAAAATCTAATGTTTCCCATTCCGTCTCTGATGGCGAAAGGATTGCGAGTTGTTGTTGTGCCGGAACAACCTCTGCGACGACTGTAAGGCCCTATCCGTGAGTGGCGGTAGGCTTAATTGCGCTTGCCACGTGTGAAACCTGTGTTGTGGTGTGCAGCCTTTGTCGTCACAAAAGTGTACATGGACCACCGTCAAATCTAAAAATTCTAGCTTTGACAGTTACGAAGAAATAGGGAGTGCTTTATTGCGGTTGCCACGTGTGAAACCTGTCTTGTGGTGTGCAGCTTTTGCCGTCCGTTTCTGTCGTCACAAACCTCAGTGTATTTGTGAATGCTTATTCGTGAATGTTTGAAGGCCTAGTATCGAACATATTTCTATTGGAAAATTCCTGTTCAATTGATGCTCCGAGAACTACAGACTTCCGCCAACTCCATCTACATTAAATCCGAGGGTACATGTGCAGGCAGCAAAGCATACATGTTTAGGATGACCGTGTTATCAAAGATATCAGTTTGGAATACATATGGTCTGTCGTTTGTAGCACGCATTCGAAGAGTCATGAAAGTGCGTTCAATTCATTCTGTCAGTTTGTAAACTGAAAATCTTTAGGTAAGTAGCAATCGACAGACATTATTGACTTTTGGTATGCTTCTCTTTTCAGTCCAACTTCGGTCAGTTCTTCGACGCGGTGCTGGCTATTGCGCATGCGCTGGACAACATATTCCGAGACGGACACCACATCGAGGAGGAGAAGCTGGAGTGCTGCGAGGAGAAGCGGCCCTGGAAGTACGGCAAACTGGTCTTAGAATATCTCAAAAAGGTCAGAGGTTTCTCTTTAATGATCAGCAGTTTCTCACTTTTTTTCTAATTCAATTGTCTCAACGTATCAATAGACAATGACTTCAGATTGTTGCTACATTGATTTATCTCAATGGACCGATCCAGTCGAACACCATATCGAACATATAGAACCCCCTATTCCATTTGGAATACCTCCGTCAAGTACAGCGCTAGTTGGACAGAAATGGCACGTGCTAAGCAGGGTATGTACATCTGTCACAGGTTTTTCACTGTATTGGCTGCATGTAAACTCAGGAAAAAAACGAAATGAAAAAGAAAATAGCTCGGGCACTCATGAGGAGGGAGCTTGAAACACATTGCCAACTACTACAAAGTCCGCTAGTACAGAGTTCCGCCTCTTCTGTACTTGTGTATGAAACTGATTAATATGAATGCGACACGGTAAGTAAAAGAACTGCATTTTGATAGTTAATTACTAAAGGACATGCAGCTGCAATTCGCAGTCAACAAAGTGGGAACCCTGTCACAGATATACGTACCCTGTTTTACACGTGCATCGACTGCTTGTCAAAAATCGGGGACTGATTGTCACCAACAAGGTAATGCTATGCGACGCAACCCGCTTACACATTGACCGAAAACATAACGCCCTCACCGTAAATACATTTACCCCCTCCTCAAACAACCCTACTCGGTGGATACATCAGTCCCCAAAGAAGGCATACCGTTTTTATTTGGTCCGCTCTGGAAGGGTTTCAGAGCCAAAAAAGCTCAGGAGAAGACAGTCTGCATATTCGACAGCCAAGCGCGCGCGACCTTTCTTGTCCGTCAAGGGCTGTTTTTGACGGACTATTCGAAATAGAACAGGGGGCGGGGCTTATGGTCTTCGAACTGGATCGGTCCATTCCATTTCATCTTCCCTGCTTCGAGCGCCCTTGACACGCCCAAAGGTCCCTGACTTTTCTTAGAATCCGAACCATGTTCGAACATGTTCTATACGACGTAATTAGAACCGAACGAATGTTCTATGCGTTCCATGGCAGGTTGAAGAGGACGGAGTCATGCGGCGGCTACGGTTTTCCGGACGTGGGCATCCGAATAACCCGAGCTATGGAATCATGAATCTACTGTGCAGTGGCTGGAAGAAGGTAGTGCAAGTTATTATGGAAGCTCATCTGTGTTGGTAATAATCATAATATAATACTAAACGTTATTCCAACACTAAGGTAATTCACGGATCAAATTTTCATCGACCACTGTCGCCTTCTTCAGGATCAATCATGACCAATCACTGTCAAACGTAAACTCGCGAGAGTTGCAGACACGTGACTTTATTGACAAGTGTCTTTACGGATTGGTCATTATTGGTCCGGCCTGAAGATGGTCGTTGAAAATTCGATCCGTGAATACCTTAGTGTTGGAAGAAAGTTTAGCATTGTACTAAAAGGTAGTGCAAGATTTACCTCCTTCTTGAAGAGTAGGTGTTCATAAAGTTTGTCGACTTTCTATCCCCCATCTTTGGTATTTGGATAAGTCGTGTGATAAAAATTGAAGATATATGAGCTAATATAGGAAACTAATGTTCTTACTAAAAAGATTACAGATCTAGGCTTTGGCACATAATACCTCGTTGGTGCTGCCATCAATAAAATTACTAACTCGTTGCTACTTATAGTACATAGTACCTTATAGTGATTTTGTTCTGGAACTACAGGAGCGTGTTTACTTTCTGATTTTTGTTCGAAGATAAGAAGAACAACTAAAATTTAAAGCCTGTATAATGACAAACCGACAAGATTACAGTACACTCCTACAATGAGGCATACTTATAAGATTATTTTCTATACACTCGTACCTGCTTAATTGGTGGGCCCTACAGGTATAGGAAGCGACAGTTTAAGCAGATTTTGCCAGAATTTACATTCAGTACGCTTCGTGCTCCATCTCGATTACGGCTGTGCAATAAAACGTAGGCAATAAACGACTTATCCAGATCTTACACATCACTTGAATGCATCAATCCCCGGCTTTGTTTTACGTTAACTCTTGACGAATAAGCCGAAGTAAAGGACATAGAAATCCATCTTCAGGACTGCTGCGCTGGCAGGAAAAGACACTAATGGAATTTTTATCCCTTTAAGAGGGGACTTTTAGGTGTACTGCGCATCTATGAAGACATGAGTTTGACTTCCCAATTACAGATAGTATGTGGTAATGAATTGCATGGGATCACGTATAAATGACGTAACTCTTTTGCAGCTTTATTTCTATCTTGAAGTTCAGCAATTAAGAGTTGTGCCCGAAGTTGATACAGGTTCAAATTCGTTCCAGCAGGCTAAGTTGTCCTGGGTCCAAACTGGTCTGGCAGGCTGAGTTGGCTGCGGTCAAATTTTGTTCCTGAATGGCATGCGAGGGTGGAGCATGTTATGTACACGGTTGTGTGATACGTTTGTGAATATTAGACCTCCAAGTCAGGAAAATAGAAACAAAATTGAATCTTTGCTACTGGATTAATACATTTGTAAACTTAGACGTTTCAATGAGGAGAAATGTTTACTTTGGACTTACGGAAGACATCAAGAATATTAATACTAGTTCATGTTCTCAAACCTGTTACAATGATATTCGATTTTCAGTTGGATCGAGTACACTTGTAACCCACTTGAACAATAAGTAAAGACAGCACGTGAGGATGCCCTTACCTACGCCTGTAGTTGTTGAATGCAGTTTTCTTATTATCTCCATGAAAAATGGAGATATAGTTTTGGATGTGTCTGCGTGTTTGTCTGTTTGTGTTTTCGGATTTTTGTAGTCAGCATAACTCAAGAACCTTCGGAAGGATTACGATGATTTTCGGTATGTTGGTAGGTAGGTATTGGAAAGACAAAGGTCAAGGTCGATTTTGGGACCCCTGGTATGTGACCTTGGTACTGCAGCAGAACTTCTGTTTTTTGTACTTTTTGACCTGGACGTGGTATGATCTTGATTTTTGTTGGCGGATAGCTTGTGATGTAAGGAAAACGTGGTGTAAGTTTGGCTCTCCTGGCAGCTTGCTTTGGAACTGCAAGGACGTTTTTGTCAAAATCTTTCAAGGAGAATGACTAAACAAAGGAACAACGGATTTCCATTATATTATTCTGTAGGTTAGTGGTTGGAGCGAGGACACGGGGCTTGTAACGCACTTGGATGATAAGCAAAGATAGCCCCTGCCAACGCCGTAAGCTGATGAATGCAGCTTTCCTATTTGTTCATGTTAAATGAAGTATAACTGATTATCATTCTGCAGGTTGGAAGTTGGAGCGAGGACACGCGGTTGATCATGCACAACCCTGTGCGGTTCATGGGTGGGGCGGACAGCGTGGTGGATTACGTCAGTGATCTCATGAACAGGACCCTGAAGGTCGTGACGATAGAGGAACCGCCCTTCATCTTCTACAGCGAGAAGGATGAGCACGGACGGCCCAGGAAGGGCAACGACCGATTTTACGGTACGTGTCTGTTTAAAGATGCTGCAGCATTTGTAGTACAATTGTTTTTGTCGTTGGACTTGAAATTGTCTTTTAAGCCCTCAGGGGCAAGCGGAGATGAGAGAGTGAGTAGGAGCACATGTGAGGCTATGAAAAAATCAAACCCTTGACAATGATCCATGGCAACCCTTTTTAGCACAAAGTAGCTGTCCGAAGAACATCCACGACTGTCTATACAATGTGTTCCTGTCATACGATAAATGTAGAGTAAGACGCATCGCACAAATTATACGTAACCTACTCTCCCACTCAAAGACTCATCGGAACATTAGACGTGTGTCTCATGAACACGGCTTTATCATCGCAAGTATATCATCATGAAGTGCAGTCCAATGTACAGTATTATGATTTGGTACATCAGGGATCTGACCTACAAAGGTCACCTACGAAACGTCAGAGTGTGACTTCCCTGATGCCCATAATAACGTCGCTGTATAGTGAAGAGTTACGAGAAGCAATGGAAACTTTAAATCTAACATAGAAAGAAATGTGACAAAAGCAAATTTCCTGCCGTGGATTGTAGCTGTGGTCACGGTAGAAATGATGTGGGTCCGATGTGAACAACATTAATTCGTAAGATAAAGGGTGGCGTCGGCATATGGCTTTGGGTGTGCATGTGAATGATCCGGTAGATGATCGTATCTTTGTTTGTTTGTTTGTTTGTTTGTTTGTTTGTTTGCAGGATTCTGTAAGGATATGATGGAACACTTTAGTAAACATCTGGGGTTTAAGTACGAGATGTACATGGTGGAAGATGAAAACTTCGGCGCCAGGGATCCGGTCACGGGGAAGTGGAACGGGATGGTGCGAGACCTTGTCGTTAAGGTAAACATTGTGATGGTGCGAGACCTTGTCGTTAAGGTAAACATTGTGATGGTGCGAGACCTTATCGCTAAGGTTAACTTTTCGCCCCTCGGAGCCGGCAAAACCCCTATGGTGGCCAAACTCTCCTGGCTGAAGTACTCTTCCTATGGTGGACGTAGTCAGTCTGGTAGAGACTAGTTTTATTATGGCAATAAAGATAACAGTAGAAGCCACTTAATTGCATTGCATTGGATTAACGCACACTCCATTTAATTGCACCGAATCCCCAAATCCCAAACCGATTCCCATTCACTCCATTGTTAGTGACTCCGCATATCTGCACGGCGCATCGTCACCACTGCCGGATAACTGCACCAACATTTGTCTGTATATGTTTCATGATTGTAGAAAGCTGACGTGGCGGCTGCTTCGTTCACCATCAGCTACGAACGTGAGCAGGACATCGACTTCACCAAACCGTACATCGACATCGGCCTCACGTTCGTGCTCAGTAACAAGATAGAGAAGGAGGACCGCCCGTTCAAGTTCTTAGACGTCTTCGAACCGAACCTGTGGCTCTCCATACTGCTTAGGTAAGGACACTGTATAAACTATTACCGAATGTATCCAGCACTGCTCAAAAGACACCAAAACCAATTGTACTGCTGTAGATGCTAGTTTTCAAATTTAAAATCCTTATCGCTGTTTAGGAAGGTACCAGTGCCAATCTCCGTTTCTATACCACCTAGGCTACACAGGCCACTACAGTTGGGAGCCAAGCCTAAGCTTTCATACAGTAGGAGTTGATACTCGTTGAGTGCTAATCAGAGAAACTAGAGTGTACCATTTCCAAGTCTTTGGATTTGAACCCCCTACCTTTGGAATATCGTAAACATAGACCATTAAATACTATAGATGCATAGATGCAATGATTTACCAATATGAATCTATTCACGGATAACCCTGCTCAGCACACTGGCGGTCTCCTTCTTCATCTCGTTGGTGAACAAGCTGAGTCCGTCCGGTTACCATGGACACTTCGTCCAGGAGGAAGAGTAAGTAGGTCTTTCTGTTTTGTCAATGAAAGAGGTTATGGCTTGCCGAGGCTGTATGCTTGTTGCTACCGAGTTTTTAAAAAGACGTTATGCCCAGATGCTGATGGTTTTGGGCATGTGAATAGGGATAGGGTGTCGCTACTAGGAAGTCACCGTTTCATGAGTTAAGCATTGTCTTTCTGTTACATCCGTGGAAATAGGTGATTGTTCACTGATGCTTGTATGTTTGTACATGTAGCTAACCAAGTTTTCAGCAAAACGTCATGCACAGATTTTCATGGCTCAGGGTGTGTCGCTACTAATACACGATGAGTACATGTACTGAAACATAGATGTTAGGATTTGAATATTATCTGCCAGTGACTCACTCATAATATGTATGAAAGTCCAGTGGGACCTTCTTAGGAAAAAAGGGAACTGTGTAGGTCAAAATGTTAACACATGTGGTAAAAAGCACGCCGAAATTACGATGGCTATGTCAGAACTTTGTACTTATAACCACCTTTAAGCTTACCGAGCAGGTCCCTAGGGTAGCACGGGTTACGAACGCCATCTTGCGACATGTCTCTCACTTGCAGGCCTGAGTTAGTAGAAGAGGAGGAAGATCCTGAGGAGATCCAAGAAAAGAAGGAAGAAATGATCGGAATGATGAGTTTGGGTAACGCCCTGTTCTTCGCGGTGGCTTCCCTATTGCAGCAAGGAGGGGATGTGTACCCAAGAAGTACGCCAGGTTAGTAAACCTTTGTTTTACGTTCATACAGGCCGACCTTGTTAGCAGAGGAAGAAAAACCCGCTGAGATTAAAGAGAAGAAAAAGGAAATGGTCCAGATGATGAGTCTCAACAACGCTCTGTACTTTGCCGTGGCCTCCCTGCTATTCCAAGGAGGCGACATATTACCAAAGAGCGGACCAGGTAAGTGAGTCAACTCTGTCTCGCAAAGAACGCACGTTTGTCCGCTTACGATATACACTGCTACTGCTTCGTTACTGTAAACCTAGGCACGCACACACGCACTAGAATGCAGAACTTGGTCGGCCTTGCAAGTACATGCATTTCGATCGCATTTTTTTCCTAAATATCAATTGCACATTATGTCCACAAAAATGCATTCTTATTTGTCATTATTTCACCCTTTCCTTTATAAACTTCCTTTCGATGCCTTACACTGCTATTATTAAATATGTCCGTGAGCAACTGTCCTATGGAAGACATACACAACATACACTATTGGGGTCACCAGGGATATCACCGTTGACCTTTTCATTCAAAGTGTACTTTAAGGTCAAGATTTGAGATCCCTGATGGTCGCGATAGTAACATTGTATATGCGATGACACTCAACGACTAGATCCCAGGCACACATTTATCAATATAATCCTAACATCATCAGAATAAATAGCTTCTAAAGCCCCCTCTCACTGGACCCGCGGCACGCTGGCGGCGTCGCGGCGGTCGATCGAATTGACAAAGCACTCAACAAATTTCATCGACAAAAAACGAATCTTTTTAAGCTTTGTGTGTTTTGTTGTCTTTTTGGTCATACTTGTACGTTTTGAATGATTTCCGTATTATGAAGTCAAGGGTAACACAAATCCAGTTTAGGACGCAGCGACGCTGTCAGCGTGTCGCGGGTTCAGTGAGAGGGGGGCTTTAGGCTCCATATCTTCTTGATTTCCATATTCATATTCCTGACCGTGTGTTCCCTGCAGGTCGGATCACCGCGTCCCTGTGGTGGCTGGTGACGGTCATCATCGTGGCCACCTACACGGCTAACCTGGCAGCCTTCCTCACCGTCTCCCGCATGGACACGGACATCAACTCTGTAGAGGACCTCGTATCGCAGGTGAGTCCTCATCCAATCGTTTGTGTGTGTCTTGATGGTACGTATCGAACAAATTGCCTTCTGCTAGTTTGTTTTAGTTTAGTTAGTTTAAGTCCTCTCGTACCAGACGGTACATAGGGTGGCGCCCATCTCCGTTTTCAAAGATCTTGTATCTTAGGTTAGTAAATAATTTCTTATATGTTATACCGCAATACAAATATATCCCACTGAACATATCTGACCTTGTTGACGACCTCGTATCCGGTTAGTCCATAGCTGAACACGTGAGTTTTACATTTAGATGGGTTACAGATTACTTACGTCAAGGATCCGGAGGACAGGGTCTCATCATTGGTGCTCTGTTGGCTAGAAAAGCACAGTATCCTGACATTGAAAAAAATCCAAGCATGAAGCTTTGATTTTTCATGTCTATGTTTCTCATGTTTCAGAAACTCGTCCAGTATGGGACGGTGCAAAACAGCCAACCCCTATCGTTCTTTGAGTCATCCAGTATCCACACGTTCGAGACCATGGCTCGTTACATGAAAGTTCACAGCACCCTCACAATGAGCTCGCGAGGTGAGAATACACTGCTTACTTATTAAGCACCCTCCTCTCACTGGACCCGCGGCACGCTGGCGTCGTCGCTGCGACCGATCGAATTGACAAAGCACTCAACGAATTTGATCGACAAAAAACGAATCTTTCAGACTTTGTGTGTTTTGTTGTCTTTTTGGTCATATTTGTACGTTTTGAATGATATTCCCATTATAAAGTCAAGGGTAACACAAATTTGGTTTAGGACGCAGCGACGCCACCAGCGTGCCGCGGGTCCAGTGAGAGGGGGGCTTTAACTAATCAGGGATGTAACCCTATGACCTCTAGCTTGTCCCTTTCTGCGAGTATGTGTTTTACTTTTGGTTTTAGAAAACGTCGGCTGATTTTCAACATATTGTTGAGGTTTAGAAACTGACAAAAAAGAATGTGAGAAAAACAACTGTTTAAGCTTGTCCTTAGGGTGAAAATGTTACTGACGTTATGCTATCGTATCTTTGTATTCCATTCGCAAGAGAGTCTACTATGAGTAACATTCTATGTATCAACATAAGCCTTGCGGAGAAGTAGAGAGTCAAGGGGTGTCTATCTCCGAGAATATTCGTTTCGAACGTGTCTCTTATGTAACGTTATCATTACGAGTACCAGGAAGCTCACCATGGCATTCAGTGCAGTATAAGGTATCACTATTGGAATAATGGCTTATTGATTTAGGCTAGTTGCGTCAAATGAGCATCCCAATCCAGTTTGTCACTTGAAATACATGAATTACACAGTGTCACTATTTGGGTAATCAGGGACTTGACGCTATGACCTTTATAGATTGACCTCTTCTGTGGGATGCGTTTCAGTTTCTGACCAAACAAATCGGCCGCTTTTTGACATACATCAGAGGTTTAGATAGCACCGTAAAAACAACCGCGAAACCAACGCTTCGAGCTGGTGCTCAGGCCAGATTCTTTGCTGAGTTTGGTCCGTATCTTCTACGTAGAATTCTCTCGTAAAGTGTGATGTGATGGGAAGGGGCTGTACGCAGAAGGTCACCTACAGGGGTCAAGGTGTGAAACCCCTGATACTTCAAATAACGTCGTTCTAGGGGAAGACATTGACCATCACTTATGAACAAATTAAACTGCTTAACCAACGCGAAAAGAGCACAAAGTAACAAAGAACAGGCGTTTTACCACCATTCCTACCATTTCGTCCATGTCCTAGTACATTTATTTCGAACGCCCGTCTCATGCACTGTGTTCAATAGTATCATCGTAAATGTCACTTCATAATGGTATAATGATAAAATCCCGACAATCAATTCGTTCATTTATTCGGTTTTCTTTTTTACCGTTCCCAGCTGGCATCGAGAAAGCGCGGGACGAGAGGTACGCGTTTATCTGGGACAGCGCCGTGCTGGACTACGTCGTCAAACAGCCTCCTTGTAACCTCCGCACAGTCGGCCGGCTCTTCGGCAAGATCGGGTTCGGATTCGGCCTCCAGAAAGGTTTGTTTGTCTCAATCTTTCGATTCGTTTCAAGGCATCCTTATTTGAGGTGAAGTATGATGCTTTTTCAAGCAGCTAGTGGTAGTGCAATGCGGCTTCGTTACAGCTCGCGTTTTTGGCCAAGCACACCGGGTCACCCCTACTCTTCTCGATAAGTGTGTTGGGTTCTTTTACGTGTAGAGGTTTGACGCTTGAGGCTAATGCCTGAAGCTCCCTCATACACGGGGCCGCCGGCTTTACGTTTCAATCTAATCGAAGCCAAGTGGTCATTTCAATTGAATCGAGTGAGGAAATTACCACCATGTAGTCCAGACGTTCTCTCACTGAAAAGCTAATCTAACTAAACATTGACCAGTGATGATTTATGTGTAAATATATGACACGGTACATAACTTGGTGCATATTATAATTTCTGATACTCCTCTTGGCTTGGCTTCGCTAGCGAAGATTTCAGGGGTTGAGTTCACTTCTGTTACATGCTCTCTGATGGCTGACGAGTCCAATTTCTAATACTAAAGACTGTACATATACACGTAGATAGTCTATTTCTGAATGTACACTGTTCTATATGTTCTTTTATTTTGCAGAGTAGGTTATTTTTCTAGAATTGTTACTGCAATTTTCAATCTTATATTCAGGTTCCGCGTACACCGATGCCTTTTCCATCGCTATCCTGCAAGCCAGAGAATCAGGGTACCTGGATAAGTTGAAAGAAAAATGGTGAGTTGGACACGGTTTCAAGAGTTTGACTAAGCGCTGAAGTGTTAGATAAATTATATTACGTTTCTGTGAAAGAAATGGTTTTAGATACTGCCGATTCATTATTTTCACGGCTTAACTTTATAATTGCCGATCAAAGTTAAGCTCTATTTTGTCATAATTTACAGGTATAGATTTCGGGTGATTTGTTATCCGCACATTTACTAACAATGTTTTGAAATGTTAATTATTGGTCAAACTTGAGAATGGTAGCTTATATCTTATGACAAGAAAACGCACCTGAGCTCTACATTTACTTTGTGTCCGTCGTAAGTCAAGAAGCTCGAGAAAGGCCCTTGATACTGTTATGATCCATTGTTGTGAACGTGATCCTGGTCCAAAGGAGCCAGAGAGTTGAAAAGGTTGCTAGCTATAGAGCCTTGTTCACGGTTATTTTTGTACTAGTCTTGCTGATAATCCTACAAAAAAAAGTGAACGACTAATGAAACTGGATACGGCTGAAATCTCTACTGTCCTGGAAGTTGCTGCAATGTATCCTCTACCTCCCCGGACGTTTCTGTAATGCAATATCTACTTTCCCGGAAGTTGCTGCAATGTACGAATATCTACTTTCCCAGAAGTTGCTCCAATGTAATCTCTACTTTGCCACTATCCACTTTTCTGGAAGTTCCTGTAATGTAATACCTACTTTCCCAGAAGTTGTGTAGCATAATCTCTATATTCCTGGAAGTTGCTGTAATGTAATCTCTACTTTCCCTGAAGTTGCTGTAGTATAATCTCTATGTTCCTGGAAGTTGCTGTAATGCAATATCTGCTTCCCAGAAGTTACTGTTAGTATAATCTCTATGTTCCTGGAAGTAATGCTGTGATATAATCTCTACTTTCCTGGAAGTTGCTGTAATATGATCTCTACTTTCCCAGAAGTAACTGTAGTACAATCTCTATTTTCCCGGAAGTTACTTCAGTATAATCTCTATATTCCTGGAAGTTCCTGTAATATAATCTCCACTCTCCTGGAAGTTGCTGCAATGTTGTGCCGATGCTTCTGACCGCCAGGTTCGGCGGTCCGTGCGGCGGCGCTGATTTGGAGTTAGAGCGGAGCGACTTCACGTGGCACGCCTTCACGGAAACGTTGGAAAGCCTTGGGGGATCCGATACGTGTCGGAAAGTTAGGGATCGGTCAGTCGGATCTGTGGGACAAACGATTGGCACAACTGACAGTGCATTTCGGGATAATACATTACCTTTTTCTTCTCCGGGCCTTTCTGAAAATCAGTGCCTGGCCAAAAGGAGAGCGCCTTGATAAATAAAAGCAGACGTGAATAGATAAATATATGAAGTCATGAGTAGACTTTGATTTTTTGTAAGAAAGACATAGTCAATTTTGTTTGATTTCAACGTAACTACCTTCCTCACTGTGTGATAATCGTTGCTTGGAAAGTACTTGGAATGGCAGAAAGCCGATTCATATATATGCTTTGATATTATCTATTCATGGTCAAAAACCATCAAATAACTTGTGTTTTTCAAGGCTGCATTTCATAATATCCATTCATAAGTTATGTTGCTGATTCATCATCCTGAAATGCCAGCTGTTGCCACTGTTTGTTCCACAGATTACCAGACCGTTTCTTCAAGTAAAACCCCTGTGATAGCGCTGCAGCACCCCCTAGCGATTAGTGTTGGTAGTGCAGGTAGTGGTGTCGTTCGCACAACGGCAAAAGTAGATAGCCTTTGTTGCGGAATGCCAGTGACACTCTGGGCGTCAACAAGTGCATGTCTTTAGCAGTTGCAAAGTAGCACTAGAAAAGCTCCGTGTAAAGAACCCATCGATGTTATAAACAATCAAAACAATAGACTGATCCCGTACTCCTGTGCTTCTTGAATACTTTGGTCAAAATCACCATCACCAATTAATTACAAGTTCACACTTTCTCTCCAATAATTCCCGTCTTCAAATATGTCAGAAAAACACTAATTTTTATAATTATATCTAGTCTAAAGTAAGAACCACAACTGAAATAAAAATGGCTGAGGTGGCGAGCGTTAGTCACAGGCAACCACACCCTCTCTTAGTGGCTACACTGTTTTTGATGGACAATTGGGATCGATCTATAAATTTGAATACAAGCAAAATAAACAACCCCAGAGTGAACCGGCTTCCGACCAAGGCTGTCACGTGACCTGTTCTGAAAGTGACTCTCGTTCCCACCTCGTTCCCAGGTACACGGGAGAGTGCCATGACCAGAACTCCGCCACCACGGTGACGAACGACAAGATGGACGTGTCCAAGCTGCTGGGGGTGTTCTACATCATCTACGTGGGGATGGCGGTCAGTGTGGTCGTGCTCGTTGTGGAGTGGGTCGTCGCGTGTATGATGGCTGTGGACCAAACTGACCCAGAGGTATACATGATTCTATTTGCTCTGGCAACTGATGATATTCACAACCTTAAACATCTACATTGCCATTCAATAGTCACGAGAACACGATGAACGGCACAACCTTACACTGATACAAGAACTAAAACGAGAGACACTAGAGCTTCTTGGTCTACGTCGATATCTGGGATCTACATCATGTAACCGTTAACAAAGTTAATTCTTGAATGCCACTTGTCTTGGTATCCTATCTTTGTTGCCTGTTGTTGTTATGTTCTCGTGTGTCCTTAGTTATTTTGATACACTGCTGGCAGGATGTGAGAGAGACACACGCGTCAGGTTATTGATCTCTTAGCTTGTTCTAAAGAGCGTTTGTTCAATGTCAGTGGTTCATAGTACTTCAGACTGCCCTTGAAGACGGTGCGTTTGTCCAAAAAATATTAGGCTGAGAAGGGGAATAGATTTTGAAACAATTTGATTTTTCGTCCTGACGAAGATGACAGACAGTCATCGAAACGTTGGCTCGTGTTAAATGTATGATTGTGAATAAAGAACTTTGCTATTCAAAAAGTATACATGTTGGGAAAATCTGTATTCTCTTCCGTCAGGCTCCCAAGACCTTTCTCGAGGCCTTCAGAAAACGGCTGGCGATCCTGGAGCGGGATATGGAGGAAAACTGGTTCCCCACCCTCGCCAAGCGGCGGAGGAAACAGCAGGTATGTAAAATTATCTGTCCCTAAACTTCTTTTGAACACTTCTAAATGTCGTGTATAAGTGCGACTGATTGTAAACAAGAGCAAGAAGTTTATGCAAACGAGTCTATCAATCAATACGCTGTTGGTTTTAAATATAGATATTCAGACCGCTTCGCATCTACTTTGGCTACTTGTATAATTTGTACCTAAATGTTTTGCACACTGTTAATTTTGACTTGAGATATTGCTTTTCAGAAAGTTAAACCTAGACTGCTTCGCATCTACGATGACGACTTGTATGATCTGTATCCATGTGTTACCGGGGCTTACCCCTTGTAATAGCCCTCGGCTAGTTGGGTAGCCCTGGTTGTACTTGCTTTTACAGCCAAATTAACCAAATGAAATCCCAGCTCAATTCAGTGCGCGCGTTTAATGAGAGGAATGAAGACCTTTATTGCACATTTCTGCCACACTTGGCTAAGTACAGGTCACAACAAAACAAAATACAAGTACAGTTAACAGATATAAAAGAATATAACTATCATTAGATAAATTCTACTTCTCCTCGCTTTTAGGTTATAGTAGATATAAAAGAACAGACGTGTTTTTCAATGGGAGGTTTGTCTAGTCGCATTTGGAATGTGAATTTTCGTACAGTACTTAAATGTGTGAAGTAGGGCAATAGGTTTTCTACAAGCTTATAAAGTTCATTTCTTTCTTTCGTATATAATCCACATTCTACCACAAAATGACATTTGTCTTCTATTCAAAGTACAATGTTTACATAGTCGTTGTTCTAGAGGAGAGGAATAACCCCATCACTACCTCCTCTGCAGGAGCTGAAGGACAGCGTGAAGAAGAGATCCTTCAGTCGCAGCTCCTCCAGATCCGCCGACTTCAAGAACTCCCGGTCCGCAGGCAGTCTGAAGATTAACGGGAACTTGCCAGATACTGTAATAGACACCAGTACTAAGGTTTAGACGAGTTGTGCAGGGTGGGAAGCTTTTTTTTTGGATACAGCAATGGTATACTGTACTCGAAGGAATGTTCATCTGTGGCAGTAAATGACGTTATTATAGAGATTTTATACGCTATTTACGTACACAAAGTAAAGGTATACCAACAAGACCATAGCACCTCCAGGTCAAAAGATAAAAAGAAATTTCTGATGCAGTACCAAGCTCACATACCAGGGGGCTCAAAATCGACCTTGACGTTTGCCTTCCCAACACCTACCTACAAAAAAATATCATCATAATCCATCCAGAGGTTCTTGAGTTATGCTGACTACATATGCTGACTACAAAATCCGGAAACACAAGCACACACACACACACACACACACACACACACACACACACACACACACACACACACACACACACACACACACACACACACATACACACACACACACCAGCCGGAGAGCGTGTGATTAAGCACTTTAACTTGTGTACGACAATAGCGTATAAAGTCTTTATAATGATATACTGGTTATGGATGGTGTTTTTCTTGCAGTTTTGATACATGTAACTTCATTGCAGTAGTTTTGGCAAGGGTAGCGAAGATTATACAAATTAGGTCTTGAATGTGCGAGATGAACTTTATACATGACTCGTCGTTTCTGTAGTCTTACAAACGGTTTGGAAAGAATACTTTAAAATTTAAGGTATTTCGATCTATATTTGCCACGGATGCTATGAAGCGTAGAAAACATGCGTTTGGTGCAGTTTATACTCAAAGTATGCCTTTATCACATTTCACGTGTGTCACAGAGCGATACTAGTCGGTTGAGCATTGTCACTGCTTTCATTTCAAACAAGATCATCGGTCAAGTACTTTCATGATGCAAAATGTTTCTTTTAGTTGGTATAGAATCTGAAAAAGGAATCACACAGAGGAAAAACTGTGTAATAGCTACAAAAATCTGCCTAAATACTGCAACATACAGCAATTTATGGTCTTTTTTCCTAAAATACATGAAGGCACAATTCTTGTTTGAAACATAATACTGGTGGTTCCGAAAAGGTCGAATCGAGCTATTTAAAATGGTCGTTGGTCAGAGAGAAGAGTAGGTTCTAAATGACTCTTGGACATTTCCTTGTTGTACCTAAATAATACAACTAACAGTAGCCGCGAATGCTTTCAGGTCTAAGGTACTAACATTACTAAATCCACTATGTGGACTGTGATACGCTATCTTATCGTATACTATTATAAGTTATCACATTCTGTATAAATATTGTAAGTTATCATATTTTGTATAACATCAATAGAGTTTATCATGATAAGCTAGTTTATGGTTTGATGCATTGTGGGTAATATGTCAAACTGGAAGGCCCCTGGACATTCTTTTTGAGTTGATATGTGCTTTTGACTTTGATGTGTTACCCACAGTGCATTACAATGCACATGCGCACTTCAAAACGTGAGCTAGCTTATAGCAGCAGCCCATGATCAAATATCGTCACATGGTTATTTTTTATATGGTCTTTATTGTTTGATAGTCTGCAAATTCCCTGTTAGGGATAATAAAGCTTACAATGTACATGTACACTTCAAAACGTGAGCTAGCTTGTAGCATTACAGACCATGATAAAATATCGTCACGTGGTTATTTTATATAGGGTCTTTCTGGTTCTTGTTTAATAGTCTGCAAATTCCCTGTAAGAATATCACGGGGTCTTAAATAATGTTTTTTTTTTTTTAAACCAGGCAAGCGATCGGCAAATGCACGGTTTATTATACATAGAAAATATCAGAATGCACATATTGCAATTGTTTATACTTGTAAATTCTCGCAAAGAGACAAAAATGTACATTTTGCTGTGGAACATGGAAGATTCTACCTACCTAGCTACACAATGGCTATGAATTGTTATGAAAGATATAATAAAAATTGCTAATACTCTTATTTCCAGCGTGTTTCTCATGATATTATGTTTAACAGATGTTTATTATATAAGCGAAAGATCAGTCAAATTAAAATCCAAAGTTGTAGTGATAAGGTATCTAATTATAAGCAGATGTTGGTGTGAAAGATTTTGACGGTTTCTGAGTGACGGCCGGGATTTTCTGACAGTCCTTTACCCTACATAAGCGGACGAACAGTTTAAAGAAAAGTCAAAAGGGGAACCGAAATATGTATACATATATCCTCAAAATGCTCATAACGTAAAGGACATGATATGTACATAAATGTAGGTGGCGCTTCGACGGTCCGACATGGTGTTACATGGGCTCCTCGCGCGGCGCCTAAAATATATAGTTTATTGTCGAATAATGTCTAACAGGTCATACTAGATGTATGAAAAGATGTCTGGACGTATTTGGGAAATCTTTCATTGACTTTAAGCATACGTTCGCGTATATTTTCGCATTTAACAAGAGGAGACTACATACCCTATCAGAGCCTTGTCTGCAGTACCGCTCCCGACCGCGACTGGAAAAGTGGCAAAGACGACCTCCAAATTGCCAAATTTTGGTCTTTTCGGGAATGGAGAAATCGAGAAAGGCTCGAAAGGGGTTTCTAGGCTTCTTTGAATCTGATTTAAAAAATGTGACCATTTAAGATTGTGAATGACGATATTATCAACATTTCCCACAAAAATACGATGGTTTATTGGGTCACAATTATATTTTCCCTTTGTAGTTTAGTTTTAGCTTATACTCTTCCTGTAAATTGTCACGTTTTGAAGGGCCAAAACATCAACATTTCATTCATATTTTGTTCAACAAAAAGACGTTGAACAGATGCGACGCTATCTATGTCTGTATTGTCACGAATAGATTTAAATTTGCTTTCAAAATGCTGCAAGGTATGTTGATAATTTGTGTATGCAATATAAACATGGGCGCCAGGAGGAGCCGTCGGATATGCTCCGAGCTGAACAAAGTGAGTTTGTACATGTTGCCGCGATCTTTTTTGTAGTACGCTTTTGAATCATTTTAAGGGGGCGTTCAGATGATGTCAGCCTTTAAATCAATTTAGAATGGTACTGAATTTGCAATGATGAAGGTGGAATAGATGATTTGAAGACACTTCAGGAGATCATAACAAAAAGAGGAGGACAGAATTAAATCAACACAAAAATCATTGACATGCTATCGCCTTTATCCTTATCACACTTCAACTTAAAAAAAAACTGTTGACTGTAGCTAATTGTAATAGACTGTATTCATGCAAAATGACTGTTGCGATAATGTTATGTGACAGAATCCGGCAACTGAGACTGAGGAAAGGTGAGTACAACATGTAAGCATTATCATAATGTATCCATGTGAAATGTCGACAGACATCTTATGCATCGGCTGTTATTCCGATGCAACTTTGACCAAAGAGAACAAAAGAGATCGGCAGTTATGATAGGTTTAGATAGCAGGCTAATTACCGTACATGCAAGACGATCTGCCGACGTGCTTACTACACATTTCTTTAAAATCTCTACCATCTTTAGTTGGAAGAAATACTGCGGACAACTTTGGCCTCATATTTCTACATGCACGTTTATATAAAAGCTCACGAGCAACAGAGGATATGTCACCTTATTCTCCAAGCAGAGGTTTTGGTCGGGGGGTAGTAGTGGCCGGGTTTTATTACGTTGGCCTCCCGTAACACTACTACCCCCCGACCAAAACCTCTGCTTGGAGAATAATGTCACCTCAACAATATTGAAACGCCAAACTTTTACTTAACTGGCAACACTGATCAAGGGTATAATATTGAAGTAATTTGTTTACAAAAAAGGAATAGATACTGGTATATATATCAAATCAACATATGGATAAACTTAAACACAAATGGCTCGGTCCTTTTCATGTGCCGTTAACAACATTGAGCAGGTTTTTCCGCAGGCTCGACCTGGTTAGTGAGTTGTAAGGCTAACGCCTTGGACTCTCTGTCTTCTTCTTGTCTTAGGGATCTAAAAAGGCAAACAAAAATGTACACGAGAGTTAACATAGAAGTGGACAACAGTCTACATTGAACAGACAGAGAAAACATGTACACTACTGACAACTTAACTGAAAATATATCAGCTGTAAAACTTGAACAATCATGAACAAAGTAAGATAAACGTTAACTATAACATCAGGAACTTTGAATAGAGAACTGAAATAATCAGAACAGATTTATAACTCAAAAGGCATTGTTCTTTATTTTTTGTTCCGTACAATAGACAGGCACAGGTACGGATGCTGTTTGTATACCGAGTGATAGTATGTAAGGAATAGCAGAGAGAGGTTCTCCGATGGACAGTAATGACAGACTCCAGTTGTTGTCGTGGCCGATGGGAAAGATCTTTATTCCAAGTCACTCTGCATGTCCTCTCCTACCTATCCTTAATCCCAGTCTGTCTTGTCTAGCATACTGTGTTCCTAAATCTATACGTTTCTCAACATCTTCAAGATTAGTCATAAGGGATGTGGTAAAGGAGTAACAGTCTCACAGCCTTGTACAGGATTAGTCATACACACGTGTCATGCACAGAGTACTGTAAATTTCTCAAAAAGCTAGGGGAGTCCTCTACTTACACACAAATTTCAATATGCGCTTTATTACAAGTAACGTTACAACCTGACAGTCCACTCACCGTGCCAGTCCCAGGACTGCTTCTTGAATGTTGGATCCTTCCTTCGCACTCGTCTCGAAAAAGATGGCCCCTGCAGCCTGAATAGGAGAGTAAGATTTCATGTGTCAACTGAGGGAAAACCTGTCTCTATATGCAAGGCAAGGTAATCATTCAAGGGCTCCCCCGGCGGTTAACGGTATATTGCACCGTAAAACAATCCACACACCTTACTGCGTTTTAAAAGGAAATTCAAATCTATTGTTAAAAAAGAAAATGGATAGACCTGCACCTTTGCTAATTTCTTCCCCGCTTCTGTAGAGATGACTTTCTTGCCGTACTTTTCCGCCGTCGGTCTCAAGTCCGTCTTGTTGCCGCACAGGACGATGGGAAGCTTCTTTCCTGCACCATCCTATGCAAATTTTGCGGCAAATTTCATTGGACAAATGAATTCATTTTGTTTGTATTAAATAAATATACGGGAAAAAAATTGGAAAAAAACTCCTAGACCACAAATCGTTGCCAAGGCAACATATTTCAGGCTCTTTTATGAAAGTTACATTTCGTGTTTTATTTTTCATGTGAAAACCTAATGCCTGTATTGCTGCTATTGATAGAGAAATATACAAACAAACAAATCAACAAACAAGTAACTCACCTCCACTGCTGTGATCCAGTCTCGTACATTGAGAAATGACGCCTCGTACGTGACGTCATACAGCAGGATGACGCCATCACTCCGTCTGAAGTATGACGTAGCGATGCTTCTGAACCTGTTGTAGTGGAGAGGTTATTATATACAGTGACGCTGAAACACACTTTTTATCTGGATTACACCGTTTTTGAAACTGAAAAACTGGTATGACCTATGAGCCTGTGAATATTTGTTACCCTTGATTTTATGATTGTAATACAATGTAAGATGTAAAGTAATGATCAAGAAGACAACAAAACAAACAAACAAAATTTTGAAAATTTGTTGAACGATTTGTTAAATCTTTGGTCGCTCA
This sequence comes from Branchiostoma lanceolatum, assembly GCF_035083965.1. Lineage (NCBI taxonomy): Eukaryota > Metazoa > Chordata > Leptocardii > Amphioxiformes > Branchiostomatidae > Branchiostoma > Branchiostoma lanceolatum. The sequence continues at coordinate 13,825,526 of NC_089740.1, forward strand.
GCGGTCGCTCAGCAAGGCAAGGGTGTATTCAGGTTGATTAAAATCTAAATGCACAAACAGCGCATATGAGTATCACCTTTCCTGCCCGGCGGTGTCCCATATCTGAAGTGCGACCATGTCTCCGTCCACGTCAAACGTCTTCACCTGCGAGTCCACACCTGGTGGGAAGACGTCATTGTGACGTTAACTACGGTGGCCCAAAAAGACCGAGGATCGAGAGAACACATGGTGTTTTACCGCCGAAAATGTCATTTAGAGCTCGTAGACTTGCCGGTCGATCGATTTTCAGGGGCTTTAGCGACAATGTGCTTGTTAGACTTCCGGATTGAACCAAATGCCAAATCCTTTGCAGAAAAAAACAGATCGATAAACCTTGCTAAGGGCACGTATTGCCACAAAGACGATTCCTAAGACTACATTTCTACTAGATGGGCATCGCTAAGCTACCGAAATTGGATTTGTATGACTTTTGATTTCATCTTTGTAATATGATGCATGATGTAAAAATGTGCAGTAAAAGACCCAAAAAAAACAGGAAACGTAAAAAAATAAAATAGTTCTTGAAAGGGGTATACGGGGGCTGTAACACTTTTGCATATATTATGTCCGTATTGATTCTTTTGTTTTGACAAATTTCCGGGGAAGAGTTGTTTTCTTACGTTGTGCAGCCTGGTTATCTACACACAAAGTGTTACACCCCCTATGAGCATGTAGTGAATGGGAACTTACCTATGGTTGGGTTGAGGTTGGGTTTGAACTCGTCCCTGCAGACCCTGAGAATGAAGCTGGTTTTCCCCACGACAGAGTCTCCCACCATCACCACCTTGTACATCCGCTCTCTGGGACTGCTCATGGTCACAAACTTGAAAATACAGGAAAAAAAAATTAATTCTTACTCAAATTCAAAGCTTAATTCCTCTATGACAGTGCTCTCGCCAATCTTTTCGTGTTTAGCATAGGAAAAGATTGAGCCAGTGGTTACATAGGATGATACTCAGGCCAGTTAGTCTGGTAGAAACTAGGTTAACGTACCTGCCAGTTTATTAGTAATTTGGCACAGAAATACAGTTTCAGTCTGACTTGATGGGGCCGCCTAGACGCAGTATGGTCACTGTGTTAACCCGGGATTAACCTTGTCAGCACATCCTCTGTAATATAGACAAATCATTTGTCACAACCATGCAGGCATATCAACAAAAACTTACCTTTATGTATAATAAGAAGGCAAACAGCCCCATGGTCTACCTACCTGAAAAAGACAAGTCACGAAACAAAAATTCAGTGCTCTTTTTCACTGGAGAGGGCTGTTTTCAGTGTCTCGCTCACTTTAACCCTGGATAACCCTTGTCAGTTCATCCTCAGCAATATAGACAAACCATATGTCAAAACCAACGCGCAAAATCAATCACAACAGAGGTAAACATTATCGTGCTGTAGAGGCATCCTCATTCGATAGGTTTAAACAAAAAATTAAGTTAGATATGCGAAGGTTAGATGTGACGAGTCGTTCGGTGTAATATACTAGTAACCAGCTGCTTCCGAGCCGCGTGCCTGCGAAGCTTGAGTGTTACGCTGAAGGGCAGTTATACCGTCTACATAGATACCGATACAAATACAGAACGCACATGATTCTCACAAACCTGGAGTTGAAGAATCATTACACAGAAATCACATGTACAGGTCAGACTGAGGGGGTGAACACGTATGTTACAGGATTAAGGTATTTGATGCGTAAAACATAAAAGATCGATAACGCCAGATGTGCGACATATGGTTGGCTTAGAGGATTGAAAAGAAAGCGCGTCCTTGGTGACGGCATTGTTGGGGTTTTAGCACTTTCCCGAGTTGTTGTAGTAACAAAGAAACGGCCTGGAGGAAGGGCTCGGTCTCATTTGCCGTACGATACGATTGGCGGGCATGTTTGGGACAGTCATGGATTTGTCGTACACATTTCAGCTGTGATCAAAAATGTTGTCATAGATCCTTGTCGACGGTTCGTTCTGTCATAGCCTGGCTGAACACCACACAGAGAATAGAAACATACAACGAACTCCGTATTTGTGATGAAGCCAGCTGCTAATTAGGTCAATGAAAAATGTTATCGATAAGGTTTTATTTTGAACATCACTAAAATGAAATATCTAGGCATTGAAATCATAATATGTTGTAAAAAAATGATCCCTACAAACTGTCATACATGTAACATTAGGCGCTTGCCCCCCACCCCAGACCGGTTCATTCAATAGTTTCAAAGCAACGAGGTCTATCCGAAGGTTGGCTTAATGTGTTTGGCGGACGTTTGTCCCTAACAAATCATCCGCTGTCAAAACAAGCTCAGTTATCCCGCAAGTACGGCTATCCGGTTAGCAAGAGGATTCCTATATCACTCCATACATACCGCGTCAATAATAAGGCCCTATTCCATGATCCACTAGACGGCGATCGCTGAGCGACCGCATAACGACCGAAAATTGGATTTGTGTAACGCTTGATTTCATAATTGGAATATGACGCAAGATGATTAAAAAGACAACAAAACACAAAAAGTTTAAAAACGCGTCCTTTATCTATGATATTCGTGGAGCGCTCTGTCAACTTGTTGGTCTCTAAGTGGTCGCATCGCGGTCCCTGCGTCTAGCGGGAAGGGGATGTTAGTAATATATAGGATTCTCGAAGCACTCTGTACAAACTACGTCATCACTTAGCAGCCGCGAGCTTACTGTAAACAGACCCGGTCAAGTGGCGTCTGCTGCGGTTCTAAGTGGATGGCGGAACGGTATTTTTGGCAAAGTGTAGGCATGTTGGTAACAATAGAAGGTTACAATAGTTGGGGTATACCAGAGAGAGAACATATGTACTATAAACTGGTTATGGTCTGTATGTTTGTATGGTTATAGTATATCCACGTTTGGGTATTGTCTGTAAATGTATTACTTGTTATGACAACAATCTTAGTCGCAGGTATTAAATGTTTCCAATCGATAGACAATATTGGAAATTATCCAAAGATATCCTGCCTGTGATAGTCCGCGACTGTGTAGAAAAATGTATCGCACACACTAGGTGTTGGTGTTCAATTCTCGTATCAAAAGAATTTGAATACACCCCTCCTCCTAAATACAAGGGATCATCAATACTGGCTGCGTTCACATTTTTACGATACTTGCATCCATATCAAATTCAAACACAAGACTGTACAAAGGACAGGGTGACGATCTGGGTACTAGTTTTGGACAAGAAAATATATTCAAGCGTCTTACCTTGCATATCCCAGTATAGTTACGGGCAGTCCAACTCACAGAAAACATTAACCAAGCAATGACGTCAACAATGATCAAAGTACGCTTGTGATTACGTCATAGATACAGGCATAACATAGAAACTGTATCGTGGTCATCCTTGACGTAAAAATGACACATGCAATTCAAGCAAACTATTCTTTCGGTATGAGTTTTGTCTAGGCATGGATAAACGTATCTAAGAAGTGTTTAAGTACACATTTTCAACTTAGGCTACACCAACTAATTTTTATGGATGACGTCCGCGCGCGCATTGATTTTGGTCAGTTCCCAGAAAAAAACACAAGAAATTCCGCTTCCTGTAACTATGACCAAAGAGTTACGACAGTGCCGCAAATCAATGAGATATGGAAAGAAACAGGACAGGACAACAACTGCTGTTCAACCTCAACTGATTTATTCAAATTATTGCTGTTTTCATGATGAATGAAATAATTGTTAGTTGCTACACTGTGTTCTCTCATTCAATTTGTGTCCTAACATGTGTCGTCGACTATTATATTTCAAATCTAGGCATCTTGTTTTTTTCGGCCATTCTTGTTTTTTTTTCGCGCTCTCGCATTAGATTTAGGGTCTTCAAAGGACGTCATCCATAAAAATTACTTGGTGCAGCCTTACCATAATTAATGTTAACTTTGCTACGTGACAGATTTCTCACAGCCAACTGCCAATAGTCAATACGCCATTCTTTGACTGTCAATAAATGAACACTGTAAAATCTTGCAACTACACACTCAACCAAGCACTTACCTTAGATATTCTTATAGAAGGAAATCCAATAGGTCCATCTATGTGGACATATTCTAGCGAAAACTGTCGTGTTTTCCTGTACTGTGGATGTACGTGCTGAAGTAATAAGGGGGCGGTACGGCATAACCGGATCTAAACCCGGACTTTGCGCCACTCACCGCCGATCGAACGCTCCCGTGACCCCGGCTATAGTAACTTGGGAAGTCGGTAAATCGGCTCAAACTGTGTTTAGAGACTTTCATAAACGTTAAGAAAGAATTAGATAATCAAATATTTACATTTGGTATCAGCTCGAGTACAGTCGACCTATTCTAGGTCTACCATGATTATAACAAACAGCTGTTTGCGACCTTTCTACAAGTATGTTCAATCGATATCGGTTATAACAACATCTTTTCACCTATTTAAACTTAATAGGTACAATACAATAATCAAATATTTGTTCTGGAGCATAGCTGTGTAAAAATAAAGATATACATACTTGTGCGATCTTTTTATATTTACATGATCGATCGATACGATTTAAAGGAACATCTTTTCTCGACGTTTTAATTGATAAACGTAAGATAAAGTATTAGATACTAGTAACCACGTATTTCATGTTGGTAGCTGCCGGAGTAAAGTTATGTAATTCTAGCTGTTTGTGACCATTATGCGTTTAATCGATATGTTATCGGTAGGATTTTGAGAGAATGGTCCTGGAAAAATATAATAATAAAAGAAGGCAATTACAGGCCGAAACAGGCATGTTAAGTTGTGATATACAATTCATCATGATTAAAGACCGTTAAAACATGCCACTTTTTTCATAGTAAGAAGGAAAATGGAACCAAAAACATAAGTTAAGCCAAAGTAAGTCAATAGTGCATTGATCAGCTATGCTGTCTGGCAAAGATAATATAAAGCCAGGGCACAACGTGGTGGTCTGCGCTTCTGTCTCTCACCACATCTGGTTCAAATTACTTGGACCAGAAGGACTGGGGTTCAAGCCCCAGGTAGGACACCTCTGGACGAGAGGCGCATTGAGTCATACCAAAGACTTTATAAAAATGGCACATACTTCTGAAACAGCATGGAAGTTAAACACACTTCACTGCCAGTGAACTAGCCCCCTGCTACAGTGATTGTACCACAGGTGTGGCCCAGGGCTATGAAACGGAGATGGGCATCGCCCTATAATGGTGTGGGAGGAATTTAACTAACTTAACGGCCGCTGCCGAAGCCATGAAGAAGCCGGCATGGTCTAGCCTCCATAGCAGGCTCAAGGGCCCCCCCCCCCCCAAGGCCCGGTAGAGCCTGCTATGGAGGCTAGGTATGGTCTGTCTCAGTCACGGCATTTTGTGCATAGCAATAGGAAATCCAAGAACGTGCATTTTGGAGAGGGTACAATTCTTGTCACAAGGTTTTCATCGTCTGTTTGATTTGCCAGCGCCACCTGTTAGTTCATCTCGGTACTGCACCGGCGAATCACTTCATCAATATAGTCCCTGAGATATGTATACTGGTAACGGGAACAAACCTTAAGATTAATGCCAGCAAACTCAACGTTAGATTTGGAGAGCAAATTTGGGAATCACAGTCAAACCTGTATAGTGACCACCACAGTAACTTGAGGAAAACTGTCACTGGGGGCCTATAGACAGGATTCTCAACAGTTAATGCATGGGTCAATGGTGAGTTGATAAAATGATATACAAGACGTGGTCACATTGGGAAGCTGATCCTAATGTAAGTAGAGGTTGTCACTCGAGCAACTTAAGTATACAGAGTATGTGAGGAGAATATAACGCCTCCCATGCGTTGTACTTGCCATAGTCATGATGGCGGAGAGTTTACTTCAGGTCAACTATCTACCGTGCAATGAATTATGCAGAACAGATTGCTCGCCCACGCCTGACGTGAACGCCGCGCCGTCGTGCCTTTGACGTCTCGCCCATGCAATCATGTTCCCTATCGGCGCGTTACAGGTTTAATTCTGAGCCATGTTATCGACAGGGTTAAAGAAAACCCAAGCAATATTAGGGTACGAAAAACCGGATTTTGAAAGTCAATTTGTTTAGTAATTTCTATAACGTTCGGTAACCTAAATTCGTGGGGTACTTAAAGTCGGGATTTTTCGAAAACGGGGTATTTAGGGATATGTGCTAGATGCAAAATCAGTTATAACGCCAGCAATGCAAAGCAGATAGACTAACGTATTCAGAACACTGGCTGAAAAGCTTCGATAACCATGCATTAGAAGTTGGCGACGTCAAAAACTCTCCGTCCCTTATTGACAGAGTCTGGGGGCTTCGTGGGAGAATCACCCAGCACGGTTGTTCGCTGGTTTATAAGACAAATGTCACATCTCCTGCCTGCTAAACACAATTATTTATAAGACAACTTATTACAATCTCTTTTGCTAACCTGCAACTGGATTCTAAGAGTGATCAATCATCAAAACTCCTCTCTGTTGCTACAACCTACGGCACGTGTATTTTCCCGCCGCCATATTGTTAACCAGAATCCTGTTGTCAAGCAGACGACAAAGGTTTGTGAGGAACACTTTTTGTCTAAATGCTGCGTGTGATAGTGGACTGAGGAAGATATTTTCCTCAAAGTTTGCTCCTAACACAACAAGGAACACATGGACATAGTGGTATTACCATTGCTACGGCATCCAGCTAACTTGCCATGAATAATGTAACGTTACACGTTGCCCGATGATGACGATGGGCCGACTTTGAGTGAAGTTCTACCGACTCAACACACGGGTTGTTCCCGAACTGGCCTGATGTGTGCGGTACGGCCGTTTTTTCGTGTATTTTTTTTACTTGGACACGTCTATATCCATAGCACTCTCCTCAAGCCAAGGATAGAACGAATAGCTGCTGTATAAAATGTGATTAGCGGTAAGATATTCAAGACGAATCTTCTCTCCCGAATTAATGTGCCCCCCTGTCCGACAGCACCGTAATTGTGCGTGCGACGGACGGTAGTTTGAAGTTGAAATATTATGGTGTCAGCACGACTAGAGACAAAATCTACCATATATATGATTAGTGCAAAGATAGTACATGATACTGACAGAATAATAGAAAAAAAGGATGGTTTATTGTTCTGCTAGATTGATTTCAGTCAACCATTATCGGAAAAATCCCGAATTTAGGTTACCCAACGTTACATGATTAGTTCAAACAACACTATTAACGTTACAATGTAAACCACTGCTATGCCCTGATGTTGTGCCCTTGGGAAAGGCACTTTACAAGACTTTCCTCACTCCACCCAGGTGTGAATGGGTACCTGACTTCGGTTGGGAGAGGTCCAGACCCTTTCGACAGTTCCACAGACTGGCTGCCATTGCACGGGTAATTTCTGACCAATAAAACCATTATTATTAAATATTAAGTTCGCCATTTATTGCCATGGAGAGATCACATTTGAAATCAGGGTGTTCGCCAGGACATTTCATAACCTATTTACGCACAAGATGTAAGAAGTAGTATGCATCTAGCAACCTTTATGATAAAGTGGCCATTTTTTTCATTTAACCTTTATCTATCAGCTGTTCCAACTACTGCTGTTGTATAAAAGGAGGAAGTATTAATGGTTATGTATAACAAATCCCTCCTCATATATCGTTGCTACAACAACGTTTATCGGCTACAGTCGCCGAAGAATTGAATTCATCATACACGTATCAGTTGTGCCTTATCTATATAGGATCAGTACTTACAATATGTAGAAGCCGTGCACCACAGTGACCAATGGGGATATATTATATGAAGAATAAGCAGCCTCAAGAAAGGCTTTGGTGCAGTTTTATCAAAGATAACGTATTCCCTCGCAAACTACTGAAAGAGCGCTTTTGCGCACTGGGAGCACTATATCATATTTCCTTGGGCAATCTACCCGCTATTTTCGGTCGTGATTTGTTCACTTGTCATGATCATTCGTCCAAAGCATCCCATCAAAGCTATAATGACACTGTAGAGGACCCCTGTGCTTTGCATGGACTTGAATGTGTAAAAGATACAGAAGATGCGGTTTAAGTCATATTGTCAGCATGTCGTTTATTATAGCTGTAAATTCGTCGAGTGCTTTGTCAATTCGATCGGCCGCAGGACCCACATCTTGCTTCCCTTCCAAAAGAAGGGTACATTTGCAAGCGTATAATGTTAAGATGAAGTCGATATAACAACTTAAGTTCCAACCAGCATGGCGGACAATACTGACGTCATAGTCACAAAACCTCGCGCACAGTCACATGACGATGACGTAACATGTATATGCACACTCTATATGCTTGTACACTATCATTGAATATTGTTTACTGCAATTAGCGTTAGAGCACGAATTTGCAATAAACTTTCTATCATTGTTATGCCAAGAGCACCAACAAACAACCACGAAAATACTCTCATATTTTTTCGAGTTATCCTGTTTGCCAAGAATCCGGTGGAGCATAAATAATCGCCCCCTTCCGTCTGGAGAGGAGGTCATTAAAGCAATTTTCCTTCCTTCCACCGAAATCCGTCGTCATATCTAGAAGCGCACTCTTCGTTTAGTCGTGTGCACGGAGCTTTACTCGCTCCAAGCGACCCCCTGGGATAACATCATGTAATGTATGACGTGCTTATAAATGTTCCTTTAGCCTTCCTTTCACTGGACCGGTTGTGGCACGCTGGCGGCGTCACTGCGTCCTAAACTAGATTTGTGTTACCCTTGACTTTATAATGGGAATATCATTCAAAACGTACAAGTATGACCCAAAAGACAAGAAAACACACAAAGCTTAAAAAGATTCTTTTTAGTCGATGAAATTCGATGAGTGATTGTCAATTTAATCGACCGCAGCGACGCCGCCAGCGTGCCGCGGGTCCAGTGAGTGGGGGGCTTTAGGCGGCCCCCTAGCGATCCCCTGAGCCATCATATCATGTAATATACAACGTTCTTATAAATATTCCTTTAGTGAGTGAGTCTTGCCTTAGAGATAGTCATAAAGCCAAGGTAACTTATCAAACCAGAGCCAAAGGCAAAGTATTTCAAAATGCACCCCAGTTGTAAATCAACATTGAGCTGATTTTTTGTGTGAATGAAAAAGGAAGGCCGATGAAATTCCTGAACCAAAAAGAGTAGCGATGTGTATACGTTATAACTGTTAATTCCAAATGAAAGATGTTAATGTATTAATAATTGTAGTTTGATTAACAGTGCTATGTTACCTCAATTAACACGCCGGGTTACATAAATCTGCCACTTTGAAAAAGTGGGTTTGAGAAATCTCTAGTGCAGCACCCCCCAGGTATGCACAGTTTAGATATAAAGGAGTGCATTATACTGAGGGACGTTGGGTTGGAGATCTGTCTGGATCTTTCCAGGGTGGTAGTATTATGAACCGTACAATGTTACGTATCGTAACACATGCTTCAATTCAAATTCGAGCTTGATGTCGGTGAATTACTTATGAAATTGACACTGAGTGCACATTTGACATATGCGTCACAAAGGGCATTCCATACGCCCATACGTCATATGAACGCTAGTAATGGCGTACTAGAAAAACTAGAAAATGGAAGCAAATGTCAAAGTCGATTAACATTAACACAATATCTCAATCAAGTTTCAATTTCAGTGAGAACCTGGCGCAAATTGCCGTTGCCATGTGACGTCTTTACTTCAAGAGATATTGTAACAATCAATCGTAATCTGGTAGCGTCTCACTAAACATATGGCTACAATAACGAAGCGGATCAATTGCTTGGAATTAACACAAATGCCAATGTGGCATCTTTAATTCAAGAGATATTGTTGCAATCAATCGTAATCTCCTACATATAGCTTCTCACTAAACATAGTTGCAACAGCAAATCAACTTCCCCTGGGATTGACACAAATGCCAATGTGGCATCTTTAATTCAAGAAATATTGTTGCAATCAATCGTAATCTCCTTGCTTCTCACTAAACATTGTTGCAACAGCAAATCAACTTCCCCTGGAATTGACACAGATGCTGACGTGACATTCTTTACTTCAAGAGATATTGTATCAATCAATCGTAATCTGGTAGCGTCTCACTAATCATATGGCTACAATAACGAAGCGGATCAATAGCTTGGAATTAACACAAATGCCAATGTGGCATCTTTAATTTAAGAGATATTGTTACAATCAATCGTAATCTGGTAGCGTCTCACTGAACATAGTTGCAACAGCAAATCAAGTTCCCCTGGAATTGACACAAATGCTGATGTGACATTTTTATCTTCAACAGATGCCGCGGCAATCAATCGTATTCTGGTAGCTTCTCACTAATCATATGGCTACAAAATTTAATCGCTACATTATCTAACGAAGCAAATCAATTGCTTGGAATTGACACAAAGGCCGATGTGATATTTGTCGAGTGATACAATCAATCGTAATCTCGTAGCTTCTCACTGATCATGGTTACGAGAACTAGGTAATTTCCTGGAATCGAATGAAGCGTTTCTGCAATCAGCACCATGATTTCCGGGACCCCCCCCCCCCCCCCCCCCTACATACATACAGACTGCTCATTCAGATGGAACATTTGTTACCTCAATTGCCTGTAGATGGATGAAGTCTTCAACTTCTCAATTAGATATGTTTTTAATGAAAAGACTCTTTTTTTTCACAGGCAAGATATTTATTCCACCGACGTTTCTGTCACCTTCTTCAAGGCAATTCTGACTGGTTCACATTAATGTAGCACGGGTGTCGCTGCTTGTACATGATAATGAGATGCATTCCCAAACGCCAATTATTAATATATTTAGATATGTTTTGATTAATGCACCAGACAGTGTCCGTGGGTGAGTAAAATCAATAAGTTTAGCTTTCTATGAAAACACGCAATTGATATTTCTCAGCTTTTAGTTTTACTTAGCCTGTAATTATCAAAGCAGTGGCCCTGAAGCTTGGAGGGATATCGTCTCAAGTGACTGTTGTTGGATCCTGCCCAAAAATTAGACATGTTTCACTGATGCATGGGTGTGTGTCTGTGAATGAGCTGAATTAACAAGTGAAGCTTTTTTTTCAAACACGCACTTAAGTTTTTCTCAGTCTTTAATCAGCTTGCAATTTTCCAAGAAGTAGACATAGATTTCGAAGAACTTTCGTATAAATTCTGTTGGATTCGTTCCCAAAAGCAACAACTAGCGCGCCAGACTATCTATGTGGAAGACTAGAATTAACAAGACTGTTTCTGTTGATGACTAGAATTAACAAGTGAAGCGTTTTGAAAATACTCAGTATTTGTCAGCCCTTAATCGTCTTGCAATTTCCCAAGAAGAGGTCCTTAATTCAGAGAATGTTCGTCTCAGTGAGTATTTCTTAGCCTTTAATGATGTTGCAATGTCCCAAGAAGAGGTCTTAGGTTCAGACAATGTTCGTTATAAGTTATTTTGGTTGTATCCAGTCTTAGCAGGTGATATGTTTTGATTGATGTCACAGGCTGTTTTGTTGATGACTAGAATTAACAAGTGAAGCGTTTTGATAACACTCAGTATTTCTCAGCCTTTAATAAGCTTGCAATTTTGCAAAAATTGGTCCTTAATTCAAAGAATGTCTGTCTAAATTTGATTGATGCAATAGGCCGTCTCTGTGGCTGTCTAGAATTAACAAGTGAAGCGTTTTGAAAACACTCATTATTTCTTAGCCTATAATTAGCTTGCAATTTACCAAGAAGAGGTCTTAAAAATTCAGAGAATGTTTGTCTGAAGTAATTTTGGTTGTATCTTGTCTTAGCAGATGATATGTTTTGATTGATGTAACAGGCCGTCTCTGTGGATGTCTTGAATTGAATAGTGAAGCGTTTTGACACACGTATTTATCAGCCTTTAAATTGCTCTAAATTCATAGAATATTCGTCTAACGTCACTGTTAATGGATCCTGTCTTGGCATTAGATATTTTTGACTGATGCGGTAAACTGTGTCTGCAAATGACCAGCATTACAAGAAAGATTTTTCAAAAACACGCACTTGGTACTGTATATGCAGAAATGTTCGCGGTAGTTTTATGTTCGCGGTTTTCACGGTGAACTCTTTACCGCGAACTTTAAACCACCGCGAAAAGTCGTAACATTGTGTGACTTTAGCGCTACTATTGTTTCAAACGCAAACTCAAAGCCACCTCGAACACTCCATTTTCTCCCTACCGCGAAATTAAATCCCCGCGAACATTTCTGCATTTACAGCATTTATGATCCTTCAATCTGCATGCAGTTTCCCTACATTGCCCTAAATTCAGAGAGCGTTCGTGACTGGTGTTGAATCTTGTCCCAGTATTTCATATGTTATGACTGATGCATGCATGAGTGCGTGTCTGAGTATGACCAGAATGAACAAGTAAATCGAGGTACAGACGTGACTTTATCAACTTCAGGCTCATATTATTGCGATTCTGATTCGCAAGTCCTAGCGTTTGATGCTGTTGCTCTCGTGGTAGGTAAAGGTAGTAAAAATGAGGAATGTCTCCTTCCTGATATTACAAGTGCTCTGCTATATTTGAGTATATCAGGTTCAAGAATAATGTATCCCCGCATACTCATATTGGTATTCACCAGCTATCATAATTGAAACTTTAAATTAGTGGAAGCCTTATAATGAAGCTTCGAAGGCAATGTGCACTCAAGCTGGATCCATAGTTTGATCCCTACATGAAGAAACTAAAAACGAAGCCTAAGAACAGAAATGATACATTCCTTTGACGTCAATAAAGTCAATGTTCTTTCGACTTCACACGTCAGTGACGTCACCTGTTCTAAACAATCGGTCCGGCCATCTTCAAGAACACCGAATGTCTGGTTGAGATTATAGATTTTGTTTTTGTTTTGAAAACAGAACAAAAATCCATGATACTGTTTATCATGTAGCGTCGTGTTGGTGTAAGGGTTAGGGTGTTTGGCCCAGAACCCAGACGTCCTAGGGTTCGAATCCCCTGAAATGCAAAAATGTACCCCTGGGAAAGGCACCTTCACAACTTCCTCACTCCATCCAGGTGTAAAAAATAAGTACCTGACTTTGGTTGGGGACTGGGAAGGTCCAAGGCAATGGAAAGAGAGGGTTGGGCTCCGCCTATCAATACCGTGCCCTAGACACAGTGGATGAAAACCCACTGCTCCTGCGACCTTTAATATTACCTTTTATTGTTTATCAACACATGTACCTCTCCATGCCAATATATCTCCTCTCCCCGGTAGGATCGGGCAACATAATATCAAAAGGGCTGCAGATTCAGAAGTTAAATCTGCCCTTCGGCCTCACCAACGAAAAGGATTCCAAGATTGAACCGAAAAACAACAGAGCGACGTTGGAGGACCTGAAGGCATTGAATAAATCTTGCACAGATTTATCAAAGTCTACAATTTAGATACCGTTACTCAGCGCCTAGGCAACCGCCAAACATTATCGCTTTCTCGTTGTTTCCCACGCGGACCCCCAGGCAACGTCTACTCGCCTTTCACGATGTATCAGCGTCATCATTTATTGCAAATGTTTGCCTTATTAAATTTTCGTTTGACTGAGCACGTCTGAAAAATGTCGACAGACTGGATGTATGATGCGCGACTCAGTCGGCTATTGTGTAGCAAAGTTTGACAATAACACAGATTGCTTTGAATTCGTAAGATTATTTCTAAGACTTTCTGCATGTCTTAAACAACGTCAGGTCTTAAGAGCAGATTCCATAAGATGTTGAGTAAGCTGTGCGCAAAGCTGAGGCATCTAAGAGACCCGAATCTCCAGATTATGTCTAAGACATCTGCACGTCTTAACGCAGTGTCAGGTCTTCGAGTAGGTTCCATAAGATGTTGAGAAAGTAATCACCAAAGCGGAGGCATCTAAGAGATCCGATTCTTAAGATTATTTCTAAGACCTCTAAATGTCTTAAAGCTGTCTTTGAGTAGGTTCCATAAGATGTTGAGCAAGTAATGCGCAAAGCTGAGGCATCTAAGAGACCCACATCTCAAGATTCTGTCTCAGACCTCAAAGCAGTGTCAGGTCTTCGAGTAGGTTCCATAAGATAATGCGCAAAACTGAGGCATCTAAGAGACACCATTCTCAAGATTATGTCTAAGACCTCCGCAGTTTCAGGTCTTCGAGTAGGTTCCATAAGATAATGCGCAAAACTGAGGCATCTAAGAGACACCATTCTCAAGATTATGTCTAAGACCTCCGCAGTTTCAGGTCTTCGAGTAGGTTCCACAAGATAATGCGTAAAGCTGGGGCATCTAAGAGATACCATTCCTAAGATTATGTCTAAGATCTTTGCATGTCTTACGGCAGTTTCAGGTCTTAGAGTAGATCCCACAAGATGCTGAATACGCAAAGCACAAATCTGAGGTATCCAAGCGACTCTAGGAGACCAGTGTGCCTGTGACGAGGATCTAAATGTCAAAGGACATCCGCCGGCAAGGAGACAGTGCCGTTTACTCTTAGTTTCAAAGACTCATGCTGTTCAATAAGTCCTCTACAATGCGGCTTGCGCCGTTGTTGTTGCTTAGTGGACCAGTTGCTATGTTTCAGGTTAAGAAATATTCGCCCTGGGTAGTAGTCCACTGTGTTCTACTGCTGCAGTGGTCTGAACACCCTGAAGCTGCAATCAGTCTTTCTTCAAATCTACCCTCTTTTTCCGGTTCATCATGAGTTTTAAAGGCATCCAGAGCATTTTATGAGGCTTGAAACTTGAATTTAAAAAAATCCAATTTCTGGTCATTTCTACACATAGTAAGTTTCATCAGCACTATACCATTACATATCGACATAAAAGGAGCAAAGATATGATGTCGTTCTGTGGTGAGAACTAATAGAAAATCCAAGCCCTACTATACTAGATCATCACAATTGGCGGTTCGACCAATGAGAGATTGACTGCATGTCCGTCAAATATTTGCATCTTTATGTTTTAATTTTGCATTTCTACGTTTTAACGGAGGCGGGCGGGACTGTGGTATCAGTCTATTTACACTAGGCGGTTGAAACTAAAAGATCACCACGTAGCTTATTTTTGTGCCGCTTTTTGAGCACTTTTGATAAGAAATCCGTAAATGTGGTAAACAGTGGCATTAAATGTCAATTTCATAAAGATAAAAGAAACTGAAATATTTCCCGTTTTCAATCCTCATAAAATGCTCTGGGTGCCTTTAAAAAATATGGTCGGCAAAAAATGTCCAGTAGATATTTACCCTGAATACTTTGCGCAATGTACATTCCCAGCACGAATCAAGCAGGCAAGAATGTATGAATTTTGAGTGATATAAAGAAAGCTGCCACATCCACGCAACCCAATTAAGATACGGGTGCGTCGATGAACAGAATATCAATATTAAACGATATTCATGAAAGACGTAGCTTGTAACGTATTGCATTACTGATGTTGAATAAATCATGTGGAAATTGTCTTTGATGTTACGTCAAAGATATTGATCCAGGGTTAATTGATTATCCTACATGCTGATAGTTACAATCACAGCCAAACGGGTTGCATAAGATTTAGAATCTTATACGAACTTAGACTAGGGCCACATTTCCAGAGCTGGGCCCGGCTTAGTAGCTTGTGGGAACGAAAAATACTATATAAAAGACAGCAAAACATACAAAACGGAACAAAATATTACCCCTTACCATAAACTATGTATATTCTTGATATGCTTTGTTATTCTCTGTTTTCTAAGACAGCCTGGTCGGGCCCCGGCTTGGAAATGTGACCCTAGTATTATCATTGTCTTTGATGGAAATTGTACTAGCCTGGTGTTATTGTTTTTTTTTACAAACTAAAAGTATCAATGACACTTTTCTTTGGTACCAGGCAATACACACAAAGGTTACACAGATTACCTGTATGAAACATCAATGATAAAATTTATGGGTTTTAATTACGTAAAGAAGCCAGCAATCACAAGGGGCTGTGCCTGAAGCCGGTCCTTTGATCCTTTACGGGATCGTAAACGATTACGGTGCTTCAAACGTTTTTGATATTAAGCTCATTTGCCATATTTATGATGTAAGTATCGCATGATTCTGTTGAATTTTGTAGGGTTAAAATATGCTAATAACACTTAGGCATGTAACAGGTGGTAAGGTACGGTGAATAATAATGAAATATTTCACATTGTTTGAAACGGCTAATCTTGCCTCTTATGCACAAATATCAACTACCCTACGCAAAAAGCAGTCGTGTGTCTACCAGAAAGGGACGATTTATCTAGAACTATACAAATTTTGCTTCACCATCTAAGAGCATTTGCATTAAGAGCATAGACAAATGGATATGAACACAGTGATTTATTTCACTGCTTATATTCAACAGATTACAGACAGATCATGAGAGAAAAATTGGCATCCACCATATAAAGTAGAAAGCAGCGTGCGTAATGTCAGGGTCACATTTACAAACCGGGGCCCGGCCGGGCAGTTTGCGGGAACGAAAATTATGATACAAAAGACAACAAACACACCGAGCGTAAAAACACACAAACAAACTAGTCGTCAGCATAGTGTATATTTTTTGATAAACCCTTTTATTATTCGTTTCCTCAAACAGTTTGGAAACGTAACACTGGTATAAGGTAAACGATAAAGATTTATGTCTACCATAGGCGATCTGTAGACATAACCTATGCTCACATGGGAGGGGCGCATAGATCTGTAGCGAACGTGAGTCATAATTGCACGTATTGATTTTGCAATTATAGTCCAGGAATACGTAACAAACGGGTCATTGACCTCACCTTACACCACTGGTTAAGCAGATAAAAAGCAAATTTCATTTTGATTACCAAATTACAATTGAGATCCGATGCTGATGTAATTTATGCAAACTGAAGCCCAAACTGTTGATTGCTGCAACAGCCAATTCATTCTTGCAAATCCAACATTAATAAAATACGACCTTTCAAGATGATAATACCAAATCAATCCAAAACATGTCATCGCCTAGCTTTAGATATACTCATATTTTACATGTTTCCACGCGCAAATTGTGCAATCTCTTACAGGCAACCCATGCAATATTTGGGCCCGAAAATGAAAGTCACTGGATTCATTCATTTCTATACACGATTAGTTCAAACAACACTATCACAATGTATAGGGACGTCTGTCATGCTAAAATACGACGTTGAGAACTCACTGAAAATCGTCACCGGGGTTTTCGTAGGCTCGCGAAACTAAGGGAATCATTGTATGACATATTTTTGCACGATTTTAAAATACTCAAAATATTAAGTTTTCACGCAAATGTGCTAGACAATGTTAGTAAATGTCACTACAATAGATATTTCAGCATTTTTTTATTTCCATTTTTTGGTTCCTAATATTGCTTTGTCGCCCACTTGCTGTTAAGCATTGCTGAAAATGCCATCACCAACGAAAATACAATATTCAGTAACGTAAGATGCCATGAATATGTAATAGTGTCGAAACCACCATCTTACATTAATTAAGACCCTTTGATCATTTTTTCACTCCGACATCTGTCAGCAGGCGCCATGAAGTGACGTAGACGTGACGTAGGCTGACGTCACAACTTCAAGCGACACCCAAGCTCACCCGATAACAGCGTACATTTCCATTAGCACACCTTGTGCCTTGCGGCGCCCCCCTTCCCATTCAAAGTGCCAGAGCTTTCATACATCCGTTACTCTTTTGACATGGACACCCGCATTTACGTCAAGAGCGTATTAGCATAAATATCGTGGGCTGGACGCGTCGACTCCGCGATGCACCTAGGGTTAATCATATTTCATGATCATTTTTAAACTACATTTCGGTCTCATAATGTGATGATTATGTAATAGCAAAAGAGGTGTCATACAAATCGGAGAATATCGAGATGAAGTTGATCCGATGTCTCAGGAAGCATTGAAGGATATAAATAGGCAAGAGAAAGACGAACACCCCTACGCGTAGAAGTTAGCCGCGCCCACTCATCTCCAGTGGCGGTTCCATTAAGCCGGTTTATTACCCGAGCAGCAGGCCAAGGCGCGTGACTTCCTCTCTCTCTCCTCTCTCAAACATCCAACCCGCAATCCCAGATCATCTTCCTAATTTTCCAGTCCGCATTTTTCCTGATTTCCTTCGACAAAAAAATACATTTCTGTCGCTAGACTTGACGAAACGAGCCCGATGAAGAAGTCTGCGGTCTGCCTGTGCGTCCTGGCGGTGGCCATATGCTACGTTTTCGGCGTCGCCCGAGCTGCCCCACTGAACAAAGGTAAGCGCGCCCTGATTGCGTCCAATACAAACATGATGATAGGGCGCCGTGCGTTGCTAGACTCTACCAGTCTCCGCGGGTCACTGGGAAAATAGTAGAAATTGGCCAAATAGAGTCAACTGTATGAAGGGAGTCGGCCACGGAGACAGGGTCCAATATTGCAACCCGAGGCCTAGCGAATGTAACCCTCCATGGCCAAAGTCCCCCGGCAAATATTCTCCCTATAGCCGGCGTTGGTAGATACCACGTTGCCAAGCTGGGCGCCCTGTCTCCGGTAAATCTCCTGGATAGCGTGTGCGCCAATGTAGGGATCCTATAGCTATATACATGTATTGAAGGACCTATTGATGGATATTGGAAAGAACTATCTTTGCATTCTTAAACTGCCGCTTTCTTTTTTCTAACAGAAGCGTTGTTCAGGAAATTCTAGGCGAGTCATAAAGCATTACGATATTCCCTTGCACGATCTACTGGTATATCACCTTTCTTTTTATGGAATACTGCGCTTGGGTCTAGGTGTCACCGGTGCTAATAAACGAACAGAAATAGCACCTAAGTGTTAGCCAACAGATTTAGTTCCGCCTGTGCAAATATACGGAATCTAGTAGGAAAAGGCAATCTAAGCCACCATATTTTCCACTGAATGGATCATGTTTAACGTCTGCGCGTATTTGCTATTCTATGCCATTGTTTCCGCCCGGTACTAACACGTCAAATCATTTAATTCTCACGTTTGCGACTCCGTGTCTCGGGTGGGCAGACCCCGTGCTAGCGCCGAGACGAAACGAACTCTGTCATGTTGCATGCGCCTACACGCGATCTGGGAAAGTAAAGGTTAAGAGGTATCATATGGCACTTAATGACGTGCGACACATTAGCTTAAGGCCACTGGAAGTGAAAAGGATATTTTTTCGCCGCAAATAAGCGACACTCAGGTGATGATACTCAGCTATCTAATTTCTTTTAAAAGGCTATGTGGTCTGCCGTTCATATTTCCTTGCCTTCGCTGACCGATCAGCCAACAATATATATATTGGTCTAATCATTCGCACAATAAGGAATATGTGCGGTTTTTAATGGTCAAGATGCGGTTCACCTTAAAGGCAGGAATGACGGCGAAACGCCCGTCCCAGAAAGACCACAGACCCAGCCAGCAGCGTGAAAAATCGGTGCCCAAACCGCCCACGCCTTCCCCACGATTGACTCTCATACTCTAACGGCGTCTTGATAGCCACTAGATCGAGGGGATCTATGCCATACACATTGTTTTTGCAGCAATCGTTTCTGAAATCACAAACTCAAGAAATTCAACCATCATGTCGATCGACAAGCGGCGAGGCATTGCAGTCGAAATCTGTTGCTGTTGCTTTTTTTCTATTTGCACGCTTTCCGGCCGGCGTCGGTGTTAATTTTCGGGTGGAGTGCTTATTCGCGATTTCTAATTTATCGGCGCCAGTTTCTTTTGCAAGGGAAATTGTTACTGCTGGCTGAGATGGCCCCGATATATTAAAGATCGCGATTGTTTTTGCGGCTGCATGTGTGTCCATTGAGGGGTGTTAGAAGGTATCCATTCTAGTCCAGCTGCAGTCCACTCCGCTGACGGTTTCCATGCCCTCCTTTATATTCTATGGGAATATTCAAATACTAGTCAAACCTCTATTAACTGCTGCCAGACTATTTGGCTGGTCTCGACCAGACTAACTACGCTGGCTGAAGGGAGAATACTGATACCGATACAAACTTCGCCCTGCGTGGCCGTAAATGTCGCACGATTTACAGCCACTACGATCATGTCTGCATCTTTTATTCATAACCACCCCTAGTCATGATGCCAGTCTTCATATCCTATCTTCATTATAACAAAATCCAGTCAGACCTCAGGGTCGGGACGCTATCTCCCCATTCAGGGCCGCTGCGTGCATGTATGGATAAAGGAGCGGCATGCGAAGGTTTTCTGGGTGAGGCCTTTCGCCAAAATTGGCACTTGCCACTCCTCATCCCTTCTTCATTGGGTTAAACACCAGGCATAAACGATGTCTGTATTTCATACATGCAATAATCAGCAGGTATTGCCGCAGTTTTGCGCAACACACCGGCACACCGACCACACGGGGTGCCTGGTTATGCTTCGGTCCCATTTCCGAATGCTTGAGGGAAAGACATATAGTTTTAGTTTTATTTGTTTTACCAGGGAAAATCACAACTCAGGTGCCCCTGGACAAATACATATACAACTCTCGTAAACTAGAACATAATATGATACAAAAGTCAGCAAAAAATTACTCCTAACCATGTATTGTGTATTTTTTTGATATGCATTTCCTTTATTTTTCGTTTCCGCAAACAGCCCGACCGGGCCCCGGATTGGAAATGGGACCTAAGTCTGATATTGCACCGACAATCTGTCGTACTGATGTCTGCATATCTAAGTAATAATGCTATATACAAGCGTCGATTGGGACAACAGAGGAAAGTGGCTTCTACCACCTTAACCCTTGTCCTGCTGGATTTCCAGAGCAAGAATATACCCCCACTGCTGAAGTGCCCAGACACCTTTGAAACAAAGGGTACTAGTTTGATATTGCTCATTTTTAGTTACTTCGATGTACGGTGCAATGTACGTATTCTAGAAACACCCTCAACCCGACAATTGTCAGGGCACTAGCATACAGAACAAGCATTGGCAAACCGACAATTGTCGGGCTCAGCAGGACTAGGGTTGATAAGAGCTTCACGGAAAGTGAGATGTTACTGTCTGGGGTTTCGCGTTATCTGTATGTGTATCTGTACTACTCAGCCGCTAAAACCGCCCCTAGGCGTAACGCACTAGCTTCCCTGGCGCGTGGCCATGGGTAAACATATCGTCTGCTTATCTAACCGTTTCTGAAAGCTGTCTAAAGCCAGGAATGAATCTAGAAATGTTCATGTATACAGTTTTACGAGAGGTTATCAAATATTTCTTCGAGGCAGCTTTGCAAGTTTAAGAAGGGAAGGATATAGATGAACGTATATATGCTGGTTATATGAGGTAAATAGATACATGGAAGAAAAAAAATACTGTCATATACATCCGTGGGTATACTCGTCTTCTATTGCTTCAAATGAAGACGTCAATCTCAAGAAAATCAGCTCGATAAACATTCTAAAATGAAGTATAACACAAGAAGTAGTATATAGTCGTATCTATCATTCTCTTATCTATGTATTTGCCATTAACCCTAGAACATGTTACTTTACGTTATAGATACAGTATTATGAGTCAAACCACCGATGGTGCATTTGACCCTTACATTGTTTGATGACAGGATGTTTTTGAAAGCCTTACGCAGGCAGTCCTTATTTACCAACCATTATCATACATCCTCATGGGAACATGTCATGATAAGTATCATCCTGCACCCATCCTCAGTTTGAAAGCCACTTTAAAATGTATTTTCTTGAAAAGCTAAATGACGTGAAATCACGATTTGAAACAACCGCTGCGCAAATGGTCATAAACCAAGGAATAGCAGATCTGCGATAGATCCTCTCAAGGAATAGTTTAGGCCATAACCCTTTGTTTGCATCAACTCTTGAACCCATAATATCGAAAATGTCTCCCCTTTATGTTTGTGGAGCACCTAAAGAGAGGACAAATGTATGTACCAACAACTACCTACGATATCAATAAGTAAGTAATATCATCACACCACTCATATTGTTTTGCCACGTCATTTCAAAGACACCATAAAAATGTCTTTTTTTGAAAGGCTAATCACGCAAAACGACGTGAAATCACGATTTGAATCATGATAATAGACAACCGATGCACAAATGACCATAAAGCAAGCAATAACAGATCTGCATTAGATCCTCTCAAGGAATATTTCGGCACATAACCCATTGTATCCATCAAATATTGAACACATAACATCTAACATTCCTTCCCTTTTATGTTTTCGGAGCGACACGAAAGGGCACGTACATGTAACCCACAACCACTTACGATAACCAAGCTATTGAAAACGCCGTTTTACCGCACATTGATTGATGGGGCGTGCGGTGTGGACTTTACATGAATGGAATAAGGTTGGCGAGGGCCACTGAGGTGGTATGAATCAGGTCCATCCTTTAGTGGTCTGTCAGGCGATGTAATGCACGATAAAGGCATGCTCTCCATCACTGCCCTCCTCAGAGCTCAGGTTTTATCTCTTCCCTAGTCATGCAGCAGTTCGCGGTTTTACATAGCAAAGCCCCCCTCTCAATGGACCCGCGACACACTGGCGGCGTCGCTACGTCCTAAACTGGATTTGTGTTACCCTTGACTTTATAATGGAAATATCATTCAAAACGTACAAGTATGACCAAAAAGACAACAAAGCACATAGAGCTTGAAAGGATTCGTTTTTGAGTGCTTTGCCGCGCGCAGTGACGCCGCCAGCGAACGAGTGTCCAGTTAGAGGGGGGGGGGGTGCTTAAGGGCAGAAGCTATCTCCATCAATTTTTGCCATTCCTAGTTTTACTACAGGATCTTAAGCTTTTGCTTTTACCTCTTTGTTGACTCATGAGTGACCGTAGTTCATTTACTGTTTTAACCGAAATCATGTGGCCTATTTGACATGAGAAATAATTTACGTCCCAAAATGTTTTTCCTGGTAGCATACATGCCGGGTTAGTAAGAACAAAGCCAGGATTCGAACTCCCAACCTTCTAGTCCAGAACCTGGGTCGATATCCACTTCATTGTCGATACGTACGTCTATCTCTTTCAAACGTGACTCAGTAACAGATGAGTTGAGGTAATAGGCGTTATTATGATTATAATCAGCGTTATTTGTATTCAATTTCCCCAGGGACGGGCTGTCATCGTATGTGCTTCAGGCAAATTGGATTTAATATTTCAACGGCAGGGAATAACTGATACAGATGCACAGCAATTTCTGTATTCTTCCCGTACTGTTAGTGTTTCATACTTCGTTATATATTTTTGCTTTGTGATGCCGTTTAAAAAGCGTGTTTTGCTCGATGGCGACATCACTATTTGTTGTCTATGATGTTGCAATAAAACAAAATTTGCCGCAGCAAAACGGAGCGCTAACAAAGGCTTTTCGTCCTCTGGGAGGGGAGTTTTGGACTCACGTTCCAACTAGGCTTCTGTTATGTATCTACATGTATTTATTCACCTATTCACACGTCTTGTCAAACATTTTATTTTCCATAATGTACAAGTGACGGCGAGAATAGTTGAGTACAACTTGAGTCCGCCGTCACTTCGTCTATATCACTTCATTTGTAATATTCGATGTTTTCTTTGAATAAAAAAAAGGCAAGGCAATGAAGCAAATCAAATTTCTATTCCCAACGTTCAGTCGTTTTATGATTTGTTATTGCATGCAAACGACTCACGTCACTCTGTAATCATGTAAACGACAATCTGATCCAGACTACGCATGTGAGGCAAAGATGTGACGCAATTTGTACATCATAGGAAATTGGCACTAAAGCCATTCCAATGAGTAAAAAAAAAAAGTATTATACATATGTTAAAAGAAAAAAAAATATCTATAACCGCATTTATTAATAAGTTCGCGCGGTTTTCATTTCGCGCTAGGGGGAAAATGGAGTTTTTCGCAACAGTTTTAAGTTCACGACAGTGTTATAGTCACATACTGCTACAGTATTAGACAAAACTGTTCGCGGTGGTTCTATGTTCGCGGTGAAACGGTCGCCGCGAAAACTGCGAACATAAAGCCACCGCGAATATTTCTGCACTTACAGTATTTCATTGTAACTACGAAAGAAAAGGCATGATTTGAACTTTTGATAGCGCCACACTGGAACCACTATAGACGGCAATGGTCCGTTTCAAAGCAGAAAAAAGGTAATGTGTTCTATTAATCAAATAGAGAGCTGGTTTTCATGTTTTGATTTTATCGTTTGAACTGTACTATCAGTAAAGGCGGGCGGCTTTTAAATGTTCGGTCGCTCTGAACGTGCCCTTTTGTAGATCTTATCAAGCAAATCGTGAAGTAACCCCCTGAGGACGAACCGGAGGAAATATACAGTAAACACCTTCATAGATGACAATGGAGATGTCAGGAAATCCTACCATGTCGTCATTCATGTGTGTAAAGTACCTTAGGGCCAATTTACACACAGCTCGTCTAGATATCTGGACTGCAGATATCTGCCGGGCGACAGCTTTTTTCTGTGTCTAAACAGGAATTTTATGGTCTTAATGAGGGGTTTTTTAGATGTCGGGAAAATTTCAGCCGACCACTCTGAAGCATTCGCCCGACAACTCAGCGGGAGTCCCCGACCACTCCAGCCGGACGTCTAAACAGAATGTGTCGCGTAGTAGACATCTGGAGGTCGGGGTTCACGCTAGTTTGCATATTTGGCGGGCGATAAAGCGGGAAAACTTCTTAGCATCAAGGACCATTTGTTCCCAAACGGACGACGGACTTCTTTCGTGATGCCAGATCGTTCGGTGGATCGGCCCTCCCCCCTCCGCCACGACAAGGGCAGCGAGTAGGAACGCAGCGTTGATTCTGACCGGTCGCTGTCGTCTTCCCCGGTACCTCAAAAGCCTCTTACGCTCAACCCTTGCTTGCTGCCTCATGTTAAGCCATACGCGAGTCAGATAAAGAAAGAATACCATATTCATCATGACGAAAAACACAGGCGGTTCTCCCGCCATTTTGAAACGCGCGCAAAAGGTTAAATAGGGTCGAGTGCAATCAGCGCGCTGCGTGAGTCCTACGGTACTTCCTGTCGGTGTGTATAAATGCGTCCAGATATCTAAGGCTCAGATGTCGGCGGATTTTTAGATATCCGAAAAAACTCTGTATAAATTGGGCCTTATTTCCGTGCCATGCATGTCTTGTGTATTGTTGTTTGTTTATAAAACCAATAAAAGATAATTTTGGAAAAAAACATCCTACCATAAACCTCTGTCTGTGCACATTTCCTGTAAACACTTCTCAAATATTACTCAATGTCCAAACAATTTTGACAAATTGTAAACGCTTTCATACCGACTAATTTCCCAACATCTCCAAAGCTAGGTTCTCATTTTCACCTGCGTTGAGCGAGGAAATTGGTGTAGACTGCCAATCCCGATGGTACTACACTGGGGCCTGCTAGAGATTCGTACCCAGAACATGTAGATTCGCAAGACCGTTTTGACACCTGTGTATATTTGCCTACCAAACTCAGCACAAGTTCCAACAAATTAGTACACTGTAAATACCTTAGTAAATTGCAAAGTATATTTCAAGAAATCCCACGATAAATCCTGTGCATATTTGCCTAACACACTCAGAACGAGTTCCAACAAATCAGTATAATGTAAATACCTGTGTAAATTGCAACGTATACGTACGTATATACATATATATTTCAAGAAACCCTACCATAAACTCCTGTGCATATTTGCCTAACACACAATCTGCCAGACCGTTTTAGCTGAGTAAACAACGCGGGACGGTAATGTGCTAAACGTGACGTTAGCGGATGGAAGTGGGAATAATGAGCCACCTGGTGCCGTTTCCGGTCCTATGACGTGTCCGCGGGGAAATCAACAAAACGTTGATATTTCTTTCATCTCCCGTGCTGCGAATGGAATACTCTCCAAGCAGAGGAGGGGTTCCGGATGGTTATGGACGTGTTCTTAGGCGTTTTTGTCGGGCTGTCTACTTTGTCATGTTTTTTTTTTGTCTCACTAACCCACTCGTGTGGACCGAACAAAAAATGATAAAGTAGACAACCCAACAGAAACGTATAAAACCAGCCTTGGAGAGTACAAACAGAAAATCTGTCCAGAAAACGTGTTCAGCGGATCGACGACATAACATACCGTCGTCAAGGATCTATGGCAACATTGTTGTCGCAAAAAAACTGCATTATGTACGACATCCCCACGAATGTCTTATGAATGCGCTAGCTTTGTTTGCTGTCCTCAGTCTATCATTCGACTCTAACGTTACCTTTCGTACGGCGACTGCGACAGGACTTACATTCATAAACGTCAGAACCATTACTTTGCACACACAAGGGAGCAATGAACCTTTAATATCTCTTATGTGGGTTGGTGTGTCTAATATATCGATATCACCTTTCGATTTTTGCCATCAAATGTAATTAGATAAATGTCACCCGTTCGCACATTGATTTGGTCTGGTTACTGAAGACGTACGGAACGTCTTTAAATTGAAAACGAAGATGGGCGGCAATATACAGCCTCACTTCACCTCACCTAGTCCAAGAATAAACAACTTTTCGAATATCAGCAGATAGATGTCTACAGAGAGATGGCTCCAAGAACAAATGATTTCTTGGACTCTGGTAGTTTTACTACATTGATTCTGTTACATTGATTCTGTTTCACAGCGGAACAACTCCACCCCTTTCTTGTCATGGTAAGAACATGAGCACGTCGGTACGCATGAATAATCCATCGTTACCTTACATAGTCTGAAAACCACATAAATGTAGCATCAGTAACGATCTCCACATGATATCCTACACCAGTAAACCCTAACCCCCCACCGTCCTAGTCTCCAAATACAGGTATCGCCCGTTCCTCAGGGCTCTGCATAATACATGAAGGCAATCCAGCCTTCATAATCTTACGATTTATCATTAATTACCCTAACCCTCTCCCGACCTGTCGGATCTGGGGAGTTTAGGCAGGGGATTGAAGTAACCCACTGGTGGGATAGAGACTCTAAACCATTTGACCCAGGCGTAATCGTCTTAATGAAAGTGTTCTTGACATGGCGTCTGGTAGGAAATCCTACTTTAAGTACTAGTTATCTCTTCTTTTGTACTGTAAAGTCTGGATAGCCAGGCTGCAGACGTGGCTGGAAAGAGTATAAAACCAAATAGAGGATTTGGCCAACCGGTAGATACAATTTGACACGCCAGGAGCCTGTGCGGAGTCGACTTCTTCAAACGATATAAAAGTAATTCACCCGTTATTCATTATCCGTTCATTAATTGCATATCCGCTCTTCTGCAGTTAAATTGATAGACAGTGATAAAGATAAAAAAGCATGGCCTAGAAGCGATCACTGAAAGACGGCTGTAGAGACTGAAGAGTCTCTACGGACAAAAATTAAAAAAAAACAACTACTAACTATAAATTGTGTATTTTCTTGATTTGCATTTTTTTATTTTTCGTTTTCGCAAACAGCCCGGCCGGGCACGGGCTTGAAAATGTGACCCTAGCATAATAACAGGTAGTATATTCTCTATCTACCATGGCAAAATGGAAAGGACCTTACAGACATATGCATGTACTAAAGATTCATGAATCTGTTAGTGCTGTTAGATAGCATTGCATCTTTACCACGTGCCCTAATTCCTCCAATTCAAGAGACTTAGACAGTGACGTACGTCATCTGTTTTTCACAAATTGTCCCTTCTTGTTTTTCTTCACCGTTCTCATTAGCATTTCGGTTGCTCTTTAGTTAAATTGATAGCCAAGGATGGAGATCAAAGGGTCGGCCGGGAAGCAGCCGCAGAATGACACTTATCGAAACCGAAGAGCCATTGGCGTATATGGGTACTAATTGCATCATTATTTAGGTGAAATATGATCATCGTGGTTTGAAGCTTGCCATTTAGTACGTGCCATATGGTAACAGAAAAGTGGATTTCTAACAGGCCCCCTGTTTGTCTGTTTAAATTTGTTTGAGCCTTTATTTGCTCATGAAATCTCAAATCAGCCAGCTGGCCACTTTTTGTTGAGGTCATGAGGGAAGAGGTAAGGGTCAGACAAAATATGACAGAGATAGAAATTGACACTGTATTTTAGCTTGGGTTCCATCCTGCGTAGTTGACCTGTAACGGCGGTTAGCAAGCAAGGATACCGAACCTGCAGCAAACTACAGTGGATGGTAATCTCCAAGCAGATCTCACGGTGCCAAAATCGTATAAGCTGGCCAGAGAAGCTCCAGTCAGCCAGAGAAGCTCCAGTCAGTCAGTGAAGCTCCAGTCAGCCAGAGAAGCTCCAGTCAGGCACTGACTGGAGCTTCTCTGGCTAGCTTATACGATTTTGGCACCGTGTAGATCTGCTTGGAGATAAGGTGGATGGTACCTAGGCTGTCTTCGCTCAATACGTCTACATCGTTTTCTTTCAACATCTGTCCTTTCTTTGTTAGCAAGCAATGATACTGAACCTGCAGCAAACTATGATGGATAGTACCTAGGCTGTCTTTGCTCAATATTTCTTCACCGTTTCCTTCCAACATCTCTCCTTCCTTTTCTTCTGTGAGACTGTTGAATCGCATTCCTGTCAGCCGCCAGGCAAATTGATAGTTAGCGGTGGAGATCAGAGGTTGAGGCAGGAAGTGGACAGTGAATGACGCCTGCTGCAACCGGAGACCCATTGACGTCCGTGGCACTTTGATATCCTCCCACGCACGGACCAATTACCCCAGCAGCAGCGCGTCAAAAGCTCTGCGCAGATATACATGATACCATCCGGGATCTAGTTTTTTTTCCATATTCCTCCCACGGTGTGGCATACTTTGTAATTGGCTGCTTGTTAAAACGTTGTTGATACCATGAAAGTTTCATATGGTTACCTTAATTTTTCAGATGTAATATATGATATTTGCGATATTTCTATATAATGATATTTCCAGATATAATGTGATATTTTGATATATTGATATTTTCAGATAAAATGGTTACCTTCCTTTTTAGCTATAATAATGACAATGCAAAGTAGACTGAAAATTGTAGGAATGATATAGAAACATATACAAAGTTTATTTCTATCCTGCTCTTAGGGTTTTGGGTAGATTTATATGCATCGTTGGTGTATTTCTTAAAACGCTCGTGTCAATTGTCAATCATCGTCGACGTTGTTGGTTTGTGACGTCTGATATAAAGTAATTTGCACAAGCTGAATGTAGAATTCTCGAAATCAACATATAATATCCCACTATTAAAGCTTGCGATGACCATTCTTGTCGCAAGATGATATTCAGTAAATAAATAAAAAATATGGATGTTGAAACCCTACAGCGTTGGCAAATGCCACATTAAACCAAAGTGCAGCCAAAGCTACTAAAACCTCACCGCGTGCAGCAAATGCAGGTTTGCTCAAAGCGCGGCTAAAAATACCCACAGAAGCATACATTTACAGTGTCTGGTGAGATGCTATCTGACTACAACAGTACGCCATTCTCGCTTCCCAAGTAATCCGCCAGTCTGCCTTCAGTTGGCACTTCACAACAGATACGGTTAAACTCCCATTCCACAAGGACCTGGCTGCGATCCCGCTGCGACGTACAATTTGACAGAGCGGTCAAAGAATTTCAAAGATAAAGAACTAATCTTTTTATGCCTTGTGTGCTTTGTTGTCTTGTCAGCCATACTTTTACATTTTACATGATATTCAAATTATGAAATCCGATTTAGGTCGCAGCGAGAGTGCAGCGCGACCGCCGTCTAGTGGGATTTTGTGCGTAAATGCAAGTCCGCATGAGTTACGTATTAACACTTTTTGTGTGTTTAGGTACCATTTGCAGACGAAAAAGTAATTTCTTTGGTTCAATAACCAGGCAACAATATGCTAGAAACAAAATCCTTCCTCGCAAACGTTACCTAAAGCAAAAAAAAAAAATGTTAAGACGCAAGTCAAGCGCACATGAATATACGCACAAGTGTGATCGGCCCTTACAGAGAACGCTGCCGAGGGTTGTGTGCACCATCACGCCCCTTATATAAACCCATCTAGAGACACCCCCACTCCGCTATAGTGCAATGTCGACTTACGTTAAAAGGCCGTGCAGGTTACATATAGTATACAGAGTGCATTACTCGGTAGGCTGGCCATTATATAAGTGCTAGAACCAGAGGGTCCACAGAATAGACGAGATCAAAAAGCACATTTTCAGATATTGTAGGTAGCGTGATGGCATAAATGTTAGCAGATACTGGAAGTTAAAGGTGTTTTTGTAAAATAAATGACATTTTATTGCAAGTTCTTGCCCGGAGGCTAATTGCAAGTACATGTAACATAGAAAAGGATGAGGAACAGTGTAGCATGTGATTACTCTAGTCTTAATACTGACACTATGGGGTTCGGCTTCTTTAAAGAAAAATGTTATACAACAGATAAAAATTTCAGACCACCCAAGTAGTTGTAAATGTAAGGAAATCAGTAAAAACGTTAGTAAAAACACAGTACTAGTGTTTCTAATTCCCGAAAACTGTCCTACTAGGCGCTGGTTGGGAAATGTTATAGCCGCATTATTTGTCGGAGGTCCAGCATGTATCACCCATTTTTCAAGCCTGAAAAATTCACCTTTCATAGCGATCAATTCAGCTCTTGAGGTTCAATCCCTGAGCAATATTCTACATTAAATTCTTTGACCTACTAAAATGCCTTTAATTGATTACCTTGGCATGTACATGGTTTCTTTCTAGCATGGTGAAAGGCGGCAGAAACGACATCGGACAGGTCGATCCCCGTGGCAATCCGTACGTTAGCTTAGCTAGCAGGAACCGGTAATGCCCAGAGGAAATACGCCTTGTTACAACAGGGCGCCCCTGCTAGACTTAGACAACTTTATCTGGATCGATGTTTTGCGCAGGAAATTTTGAGCTGGTTCATTGTGAGATGTAGTGTAAGACTTCATCAGAGTTATTCTAGCGACGCGATCATTGTTACGATGGCAGTGTCATACTCTCCATATATTGATAGGGCTTGATGTACTATTCTTTCTTGTCATATCGTTTAGTCCTGCGTACGTTTCTAATTCTGTTCAGACGTTCATAATACATGCAGACGTAGGGCAATCATGATGATGAATATGGACTATAATTTGCTGCAATGAATCTCATAGAATCTCTAACGACCCATTCTATGATAGCTTCTGCTAAATTGTTATCTATAGAAAGGAGCGGATTTTGCAAACAATACGCGATCTACCTGACCACGTTACACCTCTCAAAGACAAGAAATAAAAACAACAACATTACTGCATGAAGTAACGATAGTCCCGGTGGATTCAGGCCAATGAGTGCTTCTAAATGGGAAAGAAAGAAAGCTTTCTGGAAGTAGGTCACTCCATTTACAAGAGTACAATGGAGGACATTATGATTTGTAACCAACCATTGGTTGACCTGGTTTAGAGACAGAAACGAATGAGAGTTGACGGAATAGCGCAAAATGGATTTCTTACGCCACAATGTTTCTGAAAGAAAGGTTAATGAAATTTATTGATATCTTGGTGATATCGATGCATATTTGAAAGAAACGAGCGATGCTTTACAAGGAATGTTCCCTATAACTCATTTACATCAAAGAAAGGCAATTGATATAAGCTTTAAAGGCTCCGTAGGGGTCTGCCCCACTTATTTTCTCCTGAAGAAACCATTGATCCATTCTTTGAAGATCATCTTCTTCGGCAAAGAATTCAATTGGTGAAAGATAAAGGAAGTCGTGTGCACAAGGGGTAGTTGTCTTATCCACAGTTTGAAGTACTGTTATGTTTCAAGCGGATTGCTGAACTCAAGGCACGTCGTGAGTTCAAACGGAGCTTGGTAACATATTGTTTATCTGTCGAGGCATCCTGTGTATTCCGCGATAACATTCGGTTCCATTAGATACACGACAAAAGAAACCACTTCAAGAGTTACTTTCATTGCATCTGCACTGATTTGACAGCTTCTGCCATTAGTGTAGCACTTCATCTTTCTCCTTGTTAAAAGCTAGATATAGTTTTTTTTTTTAAATGCTAAAATTAATGAGCAGGTGCTAACAAAAACGTTACTCAGAAAAGTGGTGGCTGTTGCCTGAAAGTTTCAAGTGTCTATGCTTTGCTCAGTTCCGGTGACTTATGAGTCTTTATTTACTTTCTATTGTGGCATTTCCATCCAGAATTTAATGATACTGATGCTAAGGCTTTCTAAAAAAAGTCAGCGCATTCTGTAGAGAAGAAATAGATAGACAGCGATTGTATACCCGCATTCAGAGTTGCGCGTGAATGAATCTAACTACATCGAGGGTCTGTCTCTGAAGAGCTGGGCACAGATGTCTCAGCCATCTACGCGATAATGCACAGAACTCCCAAAGGTCTTATTACCATTAAGGAGCTATCCATTTGTCAACGAAGGCTTCTTGGAAAGTCGGTGCATTGGAGAAAATAATATACCTACAAGGATAATGTTCAATGGATGTTCTTCGCATCGTGAGTGACTGATCATTTCTAGCACTGGAGGGTTTCACAAGAATGATATAGATGTATTTTAAAATAGAATCTGCAATGTGCATTAACAACTGATGTTTGCTTCGGAGCGAAAATGACAAGGTGACAAGTAGTGAACGATGAATGTGCTATATGTATCCTAATAACGTTTCAGAAGCTGGCTTTTACCTTATCCATCAGGCTCACCCACTTTCGGCTCTGAATGATGCTGGCGGTGTGGAACTTTGTGATACGGACGCCCCGCAGTGTAAGCCAATCAAGGATTAAATAACCAATCGTCAATCACTCTAATAGTCAGCTATCATAGATGATAACGCAACTATAAAACAAATGTAATATCTTATGTAACCGTCATCTCCGTTCATATTTGCTGCAATGTGTTTCATGGACTCTCTAAAGGCTCAATAAAGGTTGCTGCTAAGTTGTTATCCAAAGAGAGTTGAAGATTTTGCAAACAAAACGTGATCTACTTTGATACGCTACGTCGCTGCCACTACAAGACGAGAAAATTAAGCTGCAATTCAAACCAGCGGTAGTGGTACGGCAAAGGCACATGCTGTGGTAAGAGATAGTTATGCAAGTACCCGAGTTATCAACCGGGAATTGAGGTGATGAAAACTATCGTTGAGAGAAACTCCTTGCCACGAAGTACTGTAGGATCATCCCCATTAGATAGTTTTAAACAATGTTTACAGCTAGATAAATATGTGCAAAGGCTAGGTTTGACAGGTCGTTCACTGTAATATAACCAGCTGATGCCGCGCCGTGTGTCTACGAAGCTGGTGTGTTACGCCGAAGGGCGGTTATTCCAGCTATATAGATACTGATACAGAAGCTGGCATGTTACGCCGAAGGTCGTATCCAGCTATACAAATACAGACCCTCCGATGTCTTTGTACTAAGCTGTTGTTTTCACAAAGTTATTTCGAAATTGTTCGAAACAAGTAACAAGTTAAAGATTCTGGGTTCCTTAAACTCCCTACCGACTTAAGTAATAAAAGAAATAAGTCCCAAGACATCCACAATGGTACCGAAGAATCTGCAGTACTGTTATAACCTACTTGCTAAAACTTGCTAAAGCATGGAGGCGTCAAACTGTGACATGATCATTAAACACCGAGGATCATGACTTGCAGGAAATTTGCAGGAGCCGCGGGAGGTGATAGGAGCGGCCTCCTCACAGCTGCCCGAACGCTAATGAAGCGCAACTCCAGCTTATGTGGGGTTTTGTAGGATTGATCGACTCATAAACGGCTTTGGAAGCATCTGCTCTCCACAGGAACGGCTGGCAAGGGAACCAAGGAATCGTGTGTAGAATTAGAATCAGCAGCACGTACAGCTAGCAAACTTTTGTCGGCCATGGATTGAAGTGGCAAAGTAGCATGCCCGTTGTAAATATTGATTTTATAGCTAAAAGTCTGTGACCGGGAATAGAAACTGCAAGACTTTCTATGACGATCTAACTACCATGGCACTGGGTAGCCAAGGATACGTTAAGTGTAGAATGAAAAGCACTGTCATTCACAAAGACGGTGGGTGGACTCAACTGAAGTTTGCATGTATCAAAAGTGTCTATAGAACGGCTGGTAAGGGCACTGAAGAGTCATGGTTAGAATTAGAATCAGCAGCACATGTAGCTAGCAAACTTCCTTGGTCAGGGATTTACGTGGCAAAATCACATTCCCGTTGTAAATATTGATTTTATAGCTAAAAGTCTGTGACCGGAGACTTTCTTTGAAGATCTAACTACCATGGCATTGAATAAATAGACAAGGATAGAATTCGAATGAAAAGCAATTTTTTCTTTAGAAGTTGGACATTGACATTCACAAAGAAGGTGGAACCAACTGAAGTTTGCATGAGTCAAGAACTGTCTATTGAACTTCCATTGATGTAGCTCCTCCTGTTGTAAGACGTCGGATACACAAGGAGTTGAAGGTATATGAGTTTAAAAAAAAACCCTGCTGTCTTCAAAAGCTGGACATCGCTGTCTACTGATCCTGTAACTGCATCCCTACAGTCTACATTTTGCAATCAGTCTTGTTATTGCATAAAGCTAATAGTATGCAGAAAATGAGTCTCTGTGATGTATTTACTTTTATAAAACATCGGATATACAAGAACAAGGTATACGTGCAATGAAAAAAACACACGCTTTCTTCATGAGATGGACCTCGTCGTTTACTGGTTCTGTAACTGCCGCCATAAAAACATCACCCAGTTTCAATCAGTCTTGTTGATGTAAATTGCCGTTGATGAGTTATAAGAAAACTTCTTTCTTTAAAAGTTTGACATCGTCATATACTGGTTCTTAATCTACAGTCATAGGAACATCCTGCAGTTGCAATCAGCTTGTTTTATGGGCATGGCTGTCCACAAAGGAGATGAAGGTATATGAAGTTTTACAGTTGCTGCAGCGCCCATTAGGCAATAAACGCTACTGCAGCAGCTGTGTTGATACTTGATCTTCCTCTGAAGTCACGAATTCAATCTGACAGCCGATATTAACCTTGGTCTCCCCCTCGAGTAGGCTCGGATGTTACAGCTTGTACCTGATCATTGTTGAGCAATGAAAAAATCTTTCTTCAAAAGTTAACTTCGTCATATACTGGTCCTGTATGAACACCAGGAACCGTAGGAACATCAGTTGCAATCAGATTTTCTTGAATGACATGGCCGTTGATGAGTTATCAAAAAATACAAATTTCTTCAAAAGTTTGGACATCGTCATATACTAGTTCTGCATCAATATCCGTAGGAACATCAGTTCGTAAGATTAGCAGGTGCAATTGGTCTTTCTTGACCAATTCACAAAGGAGATGAATACAACTGAAGTTCACAGTTGCTGCAGCGCCCATTTGGCAATAAACTTAGAAACTTGATCTTCCTCTGAAGTCACGAATTCAATCTAACAGCCAACATTAAACCTGATCTTCCCCTGGAGTCGGCACGGATGTAACAGCTTGCACCACCTGATCCACGATGACCGGCAGGCTTCATGATACTCTGCATCATTAGGGAGAATGTTCTGCCCGATGGTCTGCCATTACGGGAGATGGGGATGGCATCTTCGTGCTCTGAGCGACACTGCGGCATCGTGATATAGTCATTTCCATGAGACGTTAGGGATGTAATTGATCCTAGCCGACGGTGTTGCCTAGCTGTGCCCATATCCGTTCTTCTTCTGCTTCCAACAGAAGCCCATGTACAGATAAACTACGTTTATATCACAAATAGATGAAAATGCAGAATCCGGTATGAGATAATGGTGATGAAGAGTTGCTTTTCTTTGTTCAAATGATAAAGAGTGAAGACTAAGAAATGTGATGATGATGTTATAAAACCCCTAAGTGTTAGAAATAGAATGTGAAGATCTCTACTGACAGAGTAATGTACCTGTTCAGTGAAAGTCTATTGAATGAAGTTTTAAAGTTACCCCATGAAATAGCTACCAATCGATAAATCCACTTATTTTTTGTCAATTCCATAATGGCCGCTTGTCTATTTTCGACATCATTGGTGGTGATGAAAATGTTGTATATTTTGTTATATCCCCGTTTTCTTTTAGCATTAAAGTTGTTTGTGCATTGAAAATAACTAATATCATTCTAATAGGCGAATTTGGAAATAATTTGTGGCACTCACGGAGAGCTGTACTTGTGCCTGGTCTCCAAATACGGTGTAGTCCTACCGTACTACAATACTGTAAATGCAAAAATGTTCGCGGTGGTTTTATGTTCGCGGTAAGCTCTTTGCCGCGAACTTAAAACTACCACGAAATTTTCTGCCCTCCTAGCTACCCCTTGTCTACTATTGTCTCAAACACGAACTTAAAACAATCGCGAACACTCCATTTTCTCCCTCACGCGAAATTAAAGCCACGCGACCTTAAATGCATTTACAGTAGTCAGTACCAGTACCCACCCCTAGTGCAGTCTATATTCTAATCCAATTTGCCGTGTGATCAGTTTAACCTCCCTGACCTTTCGAGCAGGCTGTAATGTATTACTGGACCAGGGTTAGAGTATTAAAGGATCTGCCGTTATACGCGCAGGGAGACAACTACTCATCCTGGTGATGGATCGGTCAAACTCGCGCCATCCACCGCCTGTGGAACAGAATATGGGCGAAATCTGAAGTTTCGCCTTCATGAAAAGGTCGAGAAAGCAAAGTACAGGGGATGATGCCAACAGGCCTTGTCAAGTTCAATGCCTTGTGCGTTGATTCTCATTCCACATGGGAAAGTGCTGTGTTCTCCAAAGTACAAAGGCTGGTGACAACAGGACTTGTCTAGTTGTATGTCATGTAGATTGAGTCTGAATGTTGCTTTTTACTTACATAAATTTGGTCTAAAACATGATAATCTATTTACTGAATGCCGTTCTATCCTATTTGATCCATTATATCCTATTTCCTGCATACTATTTCAGTAAGGCTTATCCACATTGACTATTTATTATCTCGTTATACAAACTAAATTACCATAACTCTTCATGTATTTATGACAACACATGCATGCTCTACTTCCCTCTGATGTGTTTTCGATCGTTGGTAAATGTTATACGCGGCGTGATAACTCCGCACCATGCAGCTTTCCATCGGAGGCTCGCTTGACAAATCATGATCATAAGTCATTTATACATGTATCACCGTTATAACACGTTTGTGGTGTACACAAGGGAACACGGACCAAAGCTACGCCTGAGCCTCTGGCTTGCTCACAACTACGTTTTAGACCTGAGAATGAACTAAAGCTGGTGTGTTACGCCGCAGGACGGTTATACCGGCTATATAGATACAGCTACAGAACACGCTTAGCCTGTGTTGGTAAAATAGGGACACTAATTAGCTGGGTACAGTGTGGCAGATTTTTATGTAAGTGAATTACTGCCGTGTATTCCACTACATTGATCTATATATACAATGATGAATACGGATATTTTAGGTTCAGTCTAGTGCATCTGTCCCTCCTCTTTATAAACCAGAAGCCACCGGTTACCAGTCTTCATTAAAGTGATATCCATGCATTGCACCCGGTCCTTGAATATCGATCGATCTGAAACTTTGCATGGCTGTTAACTAAGCAACTGTAGCAGCCGGGCGTGGAAAGATATGGTTGCATATATGATTCCCCATTCCCCCCGTGTCATCCCCAGTGCTTTTAACATATGGCTGCCGTCTTCAGGATGAATCAATAACGAGATGCTCTGTATTCCATGCAGACCCTAAAGCCTAGGTCGAGAGAATCTCGTGATTCGGGCTATCTGTTCAGTCTCCCGTCTCTGCACATCAAAGATGACCTCTCATGATAACGAATTCGTGCTTTTTTTTTCAAAGCTCCAAGGTATCATTTTGAAACGTGAGCCTTGTTTCTAGCAGGTTGGCCATCAGATTAAGTAAACATTCATCATCATGTTGATGAAGGTTAGACATCCAGGTAATAAGATACGCCAAAAACCAGATACATCCAGGTAATAAGATACGTCAAAAACATTTAGCTCCTAAAACAACATGAGCTAATTGATTCATTAGCATGCAACCTTGTCTAAATTCATTATCCTATTGAATCATCTGAAATTGTCTTCACTTCATTAACATATCTATTCAGAGTTTTGGTATAAAACCTAGTTCTACCAGATCCTTCTTTAGTCACTGACGAAGGATAGCGGATGCTATCTGAAAGGTCTGACTGTTTCAAAATCTTATCCAGTTGCTTGAGTAATAATTTTTGGCGTATTCATCATCATGGTTACTTATATTGCCAATAAAGATACCATTGTTTCCATTATGTGACTGAGACGCTACTATTGTTTCAAACGCGAACTTAAAACCACGGCGAACATGCATTTGCCCGTTGCCACGAAATTAAAACCACGCCAACTTAAATACATTTACTGTACCCGTCAGACCAAGACGCCAATACATATACCTTTGCTAGAACAGCAAAGGCCCCTGGCCATCGATCGGATCGTTTAACACGAATTTGAAACGAAGATCAGATTATTCAATAATGCTATATTGCTGCTAGAAACAGAATGAGTGTATTCATGATAATTAGATATATACATTTCATAATCCATTACATAACTGGATCCAGTGGATGATTTGAATGATGGTTTACATGAGATGTGAGGATTGTGGATAAAACTTATCTTCCTTAGACAGGCGCAATCTCATTACAGATCTAGACTGTTACAGATCTAGACTGGCGCAGGTTTCATCTCAATTGCCCAAAGCAATCCACCAACAACGCTGTAACTGCATGTGTCATGGAGCTCGTCCAAACTGTGGTTGAAACATGTTTTCTGTTAACGACTCTTTTATTGACATGTATCTTATTTCCATTTCCAGCTGAGGTGGAGACCAAGAATGAGCAGGTGAAAGAAGAAGACCAACAGGTGAGTTCATCAATTTAGTTCACTTTCTCCTCTTGTTTGTCCACTGCTATTGCCAGATTGAAGCACTCGACATACTAAAGATAGCAAAGTGATATTTCACTGAAAATAATTGGCAGGCTCTGCCACTAAAATGCAATTAGAGACGACAGGGCGTCAAACGAATTCTTCAGTTATTGCTTCATCATTTTGCATGGGCTTTTAGCTATCTTTATGGCAGAAGTTTCGAGAGGAATTTCCCTGTCGTGATGACAATAAAAGGTGATGAGCCGATCAATGTGACTGCCTCCTAAAGTAATGATGAAAACAAGAGGCTTTCAAGCTTTCCCACCTGCTGCGATCTACGGCTAAAATGTTTAGAAAGAAAATTATATCTGTATCAACGTTAATTGAATGAGTGATTCATGATGAATGTACTTTTTAGCTGATGTAATCGCATTGTGTAGTCACAGTTCGTATCTTATGTTGCATCATGCGGCAGACTAAACATCAATCAGCACATTTAGATTTGTTTTACTAAAATTATGTTTTTGTTCCATTGGACTGCTTGCGGCCTCTTTGTCATATTTGAGTTAATCTGTCATTACCAACACAAAATTTTGATTTAACAATTTTTGACTGATCAACTTAAGTCTTAACCAAAGAATGAGCAATCCACTGCTTCTTTGACGTCACGGTATGCAGATAGCACACGTGACTCGATGAGCAGTGGATCACAAGTTGCAGAAAGTCTATGGCGCCCCCCGTCTCTGTTGGGTTTCGCATCTTGTTCTGATCGTCTGCTTACTTGATAGGTAAATGGACCAATGTAACAATGCTATTGTTACTAAAAGGTTTTTCTTTCTGGGAGCAAAGTTGTCCTCCTTTACTTTTGCCTAAAACTGGTGAATAAACCCTTGAAATGGTACTCCCCAAGCAGAAGTTGGGCTGGCTGTTTTTGAAGTGTTTTTAGACGTTTTCGTCTGGCTTAATTTTTGTAGCCCCTTTTATTTTTGTCATCAACCTACAAACAAAAAGAAAACGGGATAAAAAGTAAGCCCGACAAAAAACACGTCAAAAAACAGCCAGCCCTCCTCTGCTTGGAGAGTAATGCAATGATGTTTGTATCTTGTATCTGTGAATGGAAGTGCCCATCGCAGAGGTATTCGCGTTATTTAAGTTGCAGGTGCTGTGTACCGGATGTTAGGATTCTTCTTGGCTCCTGAAGTCGTGTGGTGTCTAATATTACCTGTTTGGTATGCCCCCGAGACTAGAGATGTCAATCAAGAGAATAATCATGGCGTCATTAAGCGGGGGTTGAAAGGATGAGCAGGGTGTTTCGGGTCTTAATGAGTACTGTCGTGACGTCAATGGGTCCTGGTCTGACGCACGTGGAACGCAGTAGCTGCATTTTGAAAAGAACTATTTTAGACCTGTTGTTACCGGGCAGATCTGCTAGATGAAAATTACATTCGAGATGAAATATGGCACGAAGAAAGGTTTTACTAGCATTTGGTTAATGTGTAGATGCTGCTTTTGTAATGAATAATATTTCGTATTTATCCTAGTAGCATATGGTTGCCACAAGGGTGACAAGATCCTTGTAGATGGTAAGATCCTTGTAGATTAAAGGTAAAAATGCAATTTGGAACTGTAGCAGATCTGCTACATTCGAGATGATATATTGCATGCATAAAACTTTTTAATCATAATGGAGATGCTGCTTTGGCAATAGAGTTTTTAATGATATTCTGTAGTCAATGACGACTTTCAATCACTATCTGAAACGCCTGACCGTATACGAACCTTATCCAGTTACTTGAGAAACCTTCGTATCGTGATACATATTGTGATGTGTTCTTATGCAGGCATCGAAGTGACATATGGTTGCCACAAGTCTGTAGTTTAGACGTTTTTTAATTAAATGCAACAAATGCAAACTAGAACTAGTATTACCGCCCTCAATATACACCAGAGAACAGTTCGGGTTAGCTTAACATTGTGACCACACTTCTACGTCAAATGTAGCGTGCACTATGCCTAAAAGAACTTAGTAAGTATGTGACCTGTTGCTTTCAAGGAGTTAATTCCAGAAAAGTGCCCCAAGGTTGTACCTCTGTGACACTCTACTTTAAGTGCTATGTACTCTATTTGTTTGAGCTTAACCAATATTCCTGGGCACGGAAAGTGAGTTATCTACTACCTGACGTCTCGTCCATTCGCGATAACACGCCAGCCTACGTGTGTAACGTGCTTTTCTTTGAAGTGGTGCACTTACGCACTCGACGGGCTGTGAAATCTATGGGTTAGACCTGACCACCAGAATGAACTACATTATCTTCCTCAAGTGCCTTCAGTAGACCATTTTATGTCATTTTATGTCCTTCATAACCGCCATCTAGCTATAGGGTGTGGCAGGATTGAGTCTTGCTTAACGTGAATGCCATCAGGTAGAAGTCGATGAGTTAGAACTGTCAGCCCAAATGACTTACATCAAATTCATTTGATGCTTTCGAATTCTATGATCATTCTTTAGCTGCTACTGCCATATGGCCAACCATCTTGGATGCGCCTTTATTGTCTCGTGCCTAATTCAAAACCTATCAGGGAGTAAAGGGTGTGAAATTCATGAACGTAACTTGATCGCCACAATAATTTACATCAATTTCGCCGAGTGTCTTCCATAGACCCATGTCATTTTATGCCTTCCATAGCCGCCATCTTGGATGTGGCCGGATTGTGAATCCTGTCATGTAAAAGTCTGTGTAATTGATTAGTTAGGACTGGCGTCCAAAGATGGATTACATCAAGTTCATAACAGACCTTTTATGCCCATTATGAGTGAAATAGGCGACACTTGAATCTTGTGGCGAGAGATAGAGGGAGAGAAGCTGATCTATTATCCTATCAGGTACTCAAGGTTCAGAAATGTATGGCGGTCACAATGAAATACATCAACGTCTTCACATGTATTCAATTGAACTCTTTATGCGATTTAATGCCTTTCATAGCCGCCATATTGGATGTGGCTTGATAAACTGTTGATTAATGTGAATCCCACCAGATGGAAGTCTGTGAAATCTATTGGTTAGACCTGATGGCCATGATGATCTACATCAACTTCGTTAGGTCCTTTCACTAGACCCTTTTATGCTC
Organism: Branchiostoma lanceolatum; assembly: GCF_035083965.1. Taxonomy (NCBI): domain Eukaryota; kingdom Metazoa; phylum Chordata; class Leptocardii; order Amphioxiformes; family Branchiostomatidae; genus Branchiostoma; species Branchiostoma lanceolatum. The sequence continues at coordinate 13,867,530 of NC_089740.1, forward strand.
ACTTTGAGCTGCTACCAGCATACGGTTAACAGTCATTTTCAATGTGGCTGGACTCCTCTAGATTAATTATTGCATAATGTGAATCCTATCAAGTAGCAAGGTTGTGAAATATATGGGGGAGAATTGACGGACGGATTGACTTACATCAAATTCGTGAAGTGACTTCAATTACCCTTTTATGCGATTTTATGCCTTTCAAAGCCACCATCTTTGCTGTGGCCGGATTGACCCTTGATTAATGTGAATCCCACCAGGTGGAAGTCTGTGAAATCTGTTGGTTAGACCTGACGGCCATGATGAGCTGCTGCAACTAGAATCATATGGCTAACATTTATTTTGGGTGGGGCTGGAATCCGTTGGGTTAACTCTTGCATGATGTAAATCCAGCAACTTCGTTAGGCCTTTACTCTAGACCCTTTTATGCTCGTTATGCGTTGCTACTATCAGATGGCTAAGTCATTTTGGGTGTGTCTGGATTGTGGATTCCAGAGTTTGCAATCCACTGAATAAATTTATGTACATTGTAAAGCCAACAAGTTGCAACGTTGTAAAATACATGGGCGAGGCGTGACGGCCAAAATGAATTAGATCAGCTTCGTCAAGTGACTTCAATAGAATCCCTGAATTTCATTATATGCCTTGAATAGCCGCCATCTTGGATGTGGCCGGATTGACCTTTGCGCATTGTGAATAATGACTTCGGACTAAAGTGGAATAAATTTGTACTTATCATCTAGTCCCCTGTTAGTAATGCCTAAAGCCACAGAACATCATCGTAAGAAGGGGCACTATCAGATTCATCCAACGGTTACCAAGTTTTGGCCTCTTGAGCAACACGCCGTGCCTAAAGAATGCAGAGTTCAGATCCCTGTGCGTCGCAACAGCAGGGTCGCTAGGAGCTGTAAAAGTTCACAACAGTATGTCTACAGCCCTGAAATTTGTTGATATGTATTGCCTTCATCATCCTACACAAAAGTGTGACTTACTTTCTCCAAATAGCAGACTACTATCGCTGAAGCAGTTTCTCGCCAATTAGTCTCATTTTATATCAAGGCACTATTGTTGCAGAGAAGTAAGAGCTCGTTGCCTTGTGCCATCTTCATGTGCATAATGATGATGATTACGTGCAGTTTGATGTCATTAGACCTCATTGATATCAACTGTCTATTGTTACAGTGCGGAAAAAGCCTTCCATCACACTCTCGCAGGTTGACGAATGCTGCTAATTGCGTGCAATGTGCAGCGTAGAGATCTCAGTAATATCAAAGTCCTATTGTTGCGGAGCGGCAAAAAGCTTTCTGTTCGCACTCTCAGTAGTTGAAAGGCGCTGTTAAGACCTACTATCTGATGTCTTAAGTTTGCATTAGTGGCCCTACTTAGAATCAAAGCCGTATCTCTTTTTGTGACAGGGCTTTTGCCTTACACCCTCATTAGTAGAACTAATGACGCCAATTTCGTGCAATGATGTTTAACGTATATTAGGTGAATCACTATATGGCACTGTCCCAGTTGGTTCTCTGACAGTTTAGATATAGATATTCAAAACTTCTACATGAGTTGTCTGTGAATTTTAGTCATCCAGGAAATTGAAGAATCGCTAAAGGACGATTTCGGATGGACATCTGAAACGGTTGATATTTTCATATCGCAATCCAGTGGTGTAGATTGAAATAAATTTTAATACTACATGAGTCTTATCTTTCTTATCGTCCGTAAAAAAACCTAATGGTAGTTCACCCCATTGGATATTGAGAAGAACGACAACATTTATCAGATAATGGCCGAATTACAGCAACTACGTAACTATTCATTATGCAGGACACGCCAGTCAAGATGATGGCATCAATTCCAGTAATGAAATATCTATCATATGTCTGAACCATTATACTGGAATTATGCACAATGTCGCTGTGAATAATGTATGAGCCAACTGATGGTGTAGTCTTCATACATACTGTCATTCTTCTTGAGATATATTACTGGGTCTAGTAGAACGAGTGACTAAGGGACTGTGGAAATTCCACACGACAACCATACTTCAGAGAGACATTTTAACCGTTGGTAGATTATACAATGTCCAGATGATGTGTAAATTCAAACGTTGTACTGCCCTTACGGCTGACTAGATGCTTGTACTGTATTGAAGGTGTGATAATACAAATACATGTTTATTTTATTTTGTTTATTTGAAAGATCTCTATTAGTGATGTACATGATACTTCAGTGCTCTTCCTGGACTCGTAATTATAACAAACACTTTACATTACTAAACACGCACGACCATCGATGTACATCGATTTGTTTTTGTTCGACATTAGATATTAACTCCACCAAAACCTTCTCTTTTTCGAAACACAGCATAACAAGAAATATAAGTGTATGTTCAAGTGTATGGGAGGGCAACTTGTAAAAGAGCTTAGGCACCTGTTTTGCCCTCCCTTTCATATTGTGAAGAACCCAAATAATGAAATTTATGTTTCATCTTTCAAATCTTTTTGCAGGTCCCCCAAAACAGTGAAGCTGCATCTACGGAAATAGAGCCCGACGGTGTGTTTTCTTTCAAACAATTGGTGTTAAAACGTAAGCTACCGAAGGATCTCGGCTTTCATTTATCTATTCTTTTTTTATATATTCAGTCTTTAAAACATCTGGGTAGCCCATGCAACAATAGACCTTGTTGATTTCTAAAGGGGCCCCAGAGAGCTTCGGAAAATTGCTACATTAATTACATAGCTGTTATTAATTATATAGCTGTAATTGAAATGTATATACAGAAATTGATAATGAGACCTAAAGTTAAAAACAAATGATACAGCATAAACGTTGGAGGTCAGAGGTCCTTAAGTAAGTACTACGCTTTGAAAATACCCCAGTCACAAATGTTTGGAACTAAAAGTTCTTGTTAAATGAAACCAGCCCCTGGAAGGCGTTAGATATATATCATTTAAGGCCTTTATTCATTTGCTTTCTGAGTTAGGAAAATGTACTTAAGTATCTTTGTTTTTATAACTAATTAGCAGGAAATGGCGAAGATGAAGACGACACACAGACAGAAACGGACACGGATGACGAAGACAAGGAAGAGACCGTAAAAAGAATGGTGAAAGACCAAAGCAACGATGCCAAGATGGCGTCCCTACAGTCTGCCAACCAACTCCCTCCACTGGACTACGGCATGGGGCCCGAGAATGAGGTGTTGAAACCAGGCCAGGTGGCAGACTACCTTTACAAAGGTAACGCACCAATCAATCAATCAATCGTTCGCAGGTATCGGTGTCTGATGCATGGCGGGTGCAGACATGCATAAGGCTCGCCAGGCTGGTCTGCTCTCGGCATAGACCCTCCAGTCGGTTCTGGTCCAGCCCCTGGAGCGTGTTGAAGATCTGGTCTTCCCATCTTCCTCTAGGGCGACCTCTAGGTCGCTTCCATGAGGCGACCTCTAGGTCGCTTGGACAATACAATGATGTCGGAAGATATGAGAAAGCAGTCACGCACCGCCTCATTTGATAATGCTATTAAGTTTATTGCAAATTCGTGCCCGTGGGCTAATTGTAACTTAAAGTAACATGACAAGTACCGACAAGTAATGTATAGCACGTGTGTACTCTAGTCTAGATGACGACTCTAAATTCTAACTTACTTTTTTCTTCGATAGAAGAAGAAGAAATTTATTGCGCGACAATTGCATCTGGTACAATGTATGGTAACGTACGCACATGACTACCTTTACAAAGGTAACACACAGCCTCGTTTTCGATAGTATTCTCCGTAATTATTATTACATATTTCTTCATCAAATGTACATAGGCAGAGAGAACACAACTGCGTTCCCTCTGAATTGTGTACCATTTGTTACTGTCTTCATTGAAATCATTACCAATGCACAATGACAACTAAAAAGCAGTTAGAAAATTCACAACATTACTTCAAGTCAAGTTATGCGACATACTAAGTAAGTGGAAACTGAATGTTCAGGACCTGGAAGGTAAGTTGTTGTACAGTCTGATTGCGCAATGCAGGAAGGATTGCTGCAGTCTCTTAGTTTTGGCATAGGGAACAGTGATGTTTGGTAATGATATTAAGTTTATTGCAAATTCGTGCCTGTGGGATATTTGCAAGTAACATGACAAGTACCGACAAGTAGTGTATAGCACGTGTGTACTCTACTCTAGATGATGACTCTAACTTCTAACTTACTTTTCTCTTCAATAGAAGAAGAACTTTATTGCGCGACAATTGCACCTGGTACAATGTATGGCAACCTACGCACATGAAATTCGAACTATTGCTTATATCTAACAAATACAAAGAACTAGTCTAAGCTATGACTTACAGTATAGATAATCCATAGAACAATATACAATGTACATGCTAATGCTCTAAAACAGTATGTTGGTAACAGTATGCTGTGTCATCAGGAATTTATGATACTGTCTCATACGAATCTGCTGAGTTTGAAAGATCAATTCAGTACAAAGATCCTGCTTATCACCATACACACTCCACCTCTGTACTTCATCCCTACAAGACTTGTTACACAGGGGGGTAAAGCTGTTCTTGGTCTTTTGGAAAGATAAGAGGGGTCCTTTTTATTCTCTCATGTGTTAATGATGGATTGTAAGCCTTACCAACTGACAGATAACCATCGCGAAGGATCCAAGAACGTTTTCCTTATCTTTCTTATGCATAGCCAAGTATTCACATGAAAATTAAGTTACCAATAGGAAGAATTGGGTACTGGGCAAAGCATTGTACTTGAGAAGGGCGTGGGTGTGTGCTTAGCTCAGCTCTTTTGTTCACGCATAGCGCAGGGGATATCCATGTGGAGACTTTCAATGTATGCTGATGATACAGTATGCGAAAAGTTATTCGTATATCACTGATATAACTTTGCATTGCATATTGAAGGTCTATATGGTCCAACGAAACATATGAAAAATTGACTGACACCAACTGAAAGATTGCGAAGGATCACAGAACGTTTTTCTTGTAAGCTGTATAAGCTCTTTGTTCTCCCATGCGTTACTGATGGATTGCAAACTTTACCAACTGACAGATAGGAAGGATCCCAGAACGTTTTTCTTTTTCACATGAAAATCAAGTTAGCAATAGAAATTATTGGGTACCGTGAACAGGATTGTACTTGAGAAGGGCGTGGGTGTGTGCTTAGCTCAGCTCTTTTGTTCGCGCACAGCGCCTGGTTTATCCATTTGAAGATTCTCGATGCATACTGATGATACAGTGTGCGAAAAGCTATTCTTATATCACTGATATTACCTTGCATTATAGTGAAGGTCTATATGGTCCAACGAAACATATGAAAAATTGACTGACACTATCTGACAGATAACCATCTCGAAAGATCACAGAACGTTTTTCTTATAAGTTGTTTCGTAAAGATTTTCGTTCTCCCATGCGTTACTGATGGATTGCAAACTTCACCAACTAACAGATAGGAAAGATCCCAGAACGTTTTTCTTTTTCGCATGAAAATTAAGTTAGCAATAGAAAGTATTGGGTACTGTGAGCAGGATTGTACTTGAAGAGAACGTGTGTGTATGCTTAGAGCAGCTCTTTTGTTCACGCACAGCGTCGACGTCTGGGATATCCATGTGGAGGTTTTCGATGCATGCTGATGATACAGTATGAGTATAGTTATTCGTATATCACTGATATTACCTTGCATTGTATTGGAGGTCTATATGGTCCAACGAAACATATGAAAAATTGACTGACACCAACTGACGGATAGCCATCGCGAAGGATCACAGAACGTTTTTCTTGTAAGCTGTATAAGCTTTTTGTTCTCCCATGCGTTACTGATGGATTGCAAACTTTACCAACTGACAGATAGGAAGGATCCCAGAACGTTGTTCTTTTTCACATGAAAATTAAGTTACCAATAGAAAGTATTGGGTTCTGTGAACATCATTGTACTTGAGAAGGGCGTGGGTGTGTGCTTAGCTCAGCTCAGCTCTTTTGTTCACGCACAACGCCTGGTTTATCCATTTGAAGATTCTCGATGCATACTTATGATACAGTGTGCGAAAAGCTATTCCTATATCACTGATATTATTTTGCATTATATTGAAGGTCTTTATGGCCCAACGAAACAAATGAAAAATTGGCACCAACTGACAGATAACCGTCGCGAAGGATCACAGAACGTTTTTCTTATAAGTTGTTTCGTAAAGATTTCATGAAGTCATGATTACAAAGTTAAACCAATCACAGACCACACAGATTGTCATGAATACTAATTTTCCCCGCAGCATTCCTGTGTGATAATGGTTCTGGGATCCTTCCCTTTTATCAGTTGGTAAAGTTTGCAATCCATCAGTAACGCATGGGAGAACATACCCCATCGTGCCTTCAAAGTGCTGTACTGTCGGGGGAATTAACGGACGTTGAGGCCGTTTTCTCTTGAACAGTATGGTATGATCACAGTAAAAGGAACAAGAGCTATCTACCATTCAAAAAGTAAGACCATAGCATGTCCAAAACTCGAGATATCAAAACGGGAAGTTCTGCTGCAGTACCGTAGAAAGTCGCCCATTATCGAACTTGATCGTCATTTTCCTGCGACCCTTCCCACCTACCAAATATCCCAAGGATCCATCCACAGCTTCTCAAGTCATGCTGTTCACACACAAACAAACAAACACACACACACACACACACACACACACAAGCACACACACACACACACACACGAACACACACACGAACACACACACGAACACACGCGTACAGAGAGAGGGAGAGAAAGAAAGAGAGAGAGAGATAGATAAAGAAACAGACAGACAGACAGAGACAGACGGCACTGAAAACATAATTATAACCTTCTTGGCGAATGTGATAATCACAAATCTATTCTCCCGTTGTCCACAGACGACCCGTACGGAGAGTTCGACATCGCCTCTAACCCCGAGAAGCTGGTGCACAGTATCGCCATGCGCATCTACGTGGACAATGACGTCACCGACTTTGAGGGCATCATGAGCAAGCTACTGACCTACGGGGTGGTAAGCTCAAACAGAGACTCTAATACTGTGTATAATAAATATGCTTTGCACAATGGTAAATGTAAAGGTAGTCCCGAAGTCTTTTTCAGGCAGTGGGTTGTTATCCACTGTGTGTAGGGCACGGAATTGGAAGGCGGAGCCCGCCCCTTTCCTTCAACCGCCTTTACCTCCCCAACCGAAGTCAGGCACCCACTTTCACACCTGGGTGGAGTGAGAAAAGTCATGTCCAGTGCCTTACCAAAGGGCAGCGGATTCGAACGTTGGACCTGGATCCAACGCCCAAACGGTCACAGTTGTAGATAACTCAAATATCATCATCCGGCGGATATTGTCTGTATATCACTGCACACTTTAACACACGTTTGTTAAACTCTACACACTGTTCCTCAATTCACAAAACCACAGATCACAGAAAAGGAGGCTGAGGAATTTGAGGACGCGGTGGCCGAGGAGTTGCGTCAGATTGTGCTCGCAGAGGACAGGAAACTTTTCCAAGCAGCGAAGGGCGTTGATTTCGTCAAGGATCCCAACTCACAGGTAGGCATTGCGGTTTCAACGGATGATATCATCTAATTGCAAGTCCATGCCCAAAGGCTGATAGCAGACAAACAAGTACATGGCGAATACATGGAAATCGAAATAGTTATCTAGTCTACTGTGAAAGTTCTATGTTAAGTATGGTTGACTATGGTTGGGGTTGACTTCTTTTTTGAAGACAATGGGAAATGAACTGACCCACGTTTTGAATCATAAGTGGGTTGGTTGATTTTAGTAGTGAGATGGATTTTTGTAAATTATTCAAATGGAGAAAGCTAGGAGAATTTATGGAAGCTGTTCTCCATAATTCGTTTCTCTCGGCATCATATAGAGGACATTGGCAAATAAAATTTATTTCTGTATTTAATAAACTACGGACATAAATACATAAGAATGCATTACATCTAAAAATAACAAGATAAGGTAGCGTAATCTGTGTGAATGTTAAGTGTTGAGGCTGTTGCTGCAAATATTACGGCTTCATATTTTATATCCCCAAGGTCTCACATCGTTTGTCAATATCGAGTATTATTTTCAAAGTTTTGACATGTGATATCCTTGCTTTTGTTTGAGTATCAATCTGTATTTCTCTTTAACGTCATATCACAGTCCTATACATATACCTGGAATGTCAAACAGCCTTCCTGTGGATGTGGTAGCAGCTGAGACTGTCAATGCCTTCAAATCCAGACTAGACACCTACTGGAAGGGTCTTGAGTGTGCGCCGACATAGACTCTGGACATTTATCTATTTTATATTGTTGTCCAGAAACAGAACTTACAGACAATAGCCTCTTTCTGTTATGTCAATAGTTAATAGTCAATTATCTTTTACAGTACAACGAAGGATTGAATCTGGACTACGGAGCCAACTTCCTGATCCCACAGACGAAACAGGCATACAAAACCGACGCCAAAAGTATCCTCGACGAAGAGTCCATACTAGATGCCCTCAAAGATGAAGAAAAAGAAGGTAATATATTCTTATCCAAAATCAGAAGTATCCGTCGAACCCAGGTAGAGTGGTGCGCAGTATCGTTTGGTGTACCCTTTGATTGGTCTACCTTTATCATTAAGCAAAGGTATATTTCTATTACCTTTAATACAACCCATAGGCGATAAAGAAAAGGAATTATGGATGTCAAGCCTCGGAGGACTACCAATACACCTCCAGCTAGCTTTGACGCGTTGAACTGTGAAATTGACGGTTGCTATCTTAATAAACAAGATTGACGTGCAAGATTGATCAGTACGTAAAACGCCTAGAAAAATTAACGTTATTTTAGATAACAAACAACTACATTGAAATGAAATTTGTGTGATATTGCGTTAGATATGCCTGCATCATATACAAAAAGAAATATTTTCATCACTTGACTACTCTAGGAATCTCTATGTAAATTATATTGAGAAGAATTTGGTTATTATGTGCAAGCTCAAATGACTAAGAAGCTATATCATCATACACGCACTTAAGTGAGTTCCAAATGCCACAGAGGCATCCTTGGTACGTACAAGCCACAGGTGCAGGTGCGTATAGCACAGGCCGATGATTTTGAAAAGGGCGTTGGTGCGCAAAGCAACCATTCACCTTTTGAAAGAGGTCTCTTGTGACATTGGGGTTGAGCGAGACATTTTATAAGGGAAACAGGTGGTCCGTTACGTCGGTGAAAGTTAGACATCGTGGTAATACGATACACAATGTAAGAGTTACTCGAGAAATCGGATAAAATCCGGAAACGGCCACTGGCGAACAGCGGATGCTGTCTGAGCGTTGCGTTGGTCCGGTGTTTTAATTTCGTCTGCTTTGTTAACCATGGACTAAGAAGTGGACAGGTATTGGTAAATCAGACATGTGTCTCTGGCACTAGAAATGAAGCTAAAGGATGAAACTGTTCTGACAGTTTGACACGTCAGCGAATTTGACGCACAGCTCAGCCCACAAGGCGTGGGCGTACTGATACTCGCCGTGGCATTTCTCCACCCATGCACAGAGCCGCAGCCAACATATACACGGACGACTCACAGAATAAACCCAAACAAATGCATCAAGCTTTCTCCCTAAATCGTCTACAAACAATCGTCTAGATTAGGAATCAAGAAGAAGTGCTTTTGGGAGTAACTCTAGTGTAAGTAACGTTTGTGATTGTGACATGCGAGGCACTGATCTGTTATCTAAGCAGCGTTCGGTTTGCTCACAAGTAGGAATATAAATGAGCGCGGTACGCCGTGTCAACTCTCAGGTGCACCCGTTATATAAGCTTGTGTAATGACAAGTGGGCGTTTTGACATTTCGGAGCGGCGTTCCTTACCGAGCACAAACTCTTGAATTTGCTGTGAAGAGAAACCACTCTTAAATACATCAATGGTGCCGTAGGCCACAGCGAGTCTGCATAGTGACAGCTGGTATCTTCTAAAACTTCAGCTGAAGTGCCTCTTTCAACTAAGTGCGATCATCTATAGAGTCCATACATCGTGATATCCGTGATATTGTTCTGTCAGTTGCTAAGTGTTTCTTATCTTACCATATCCCTTTGGCCTTTCTAATGCACACCGAAAGGATACAGATGTATCAAAAGACCAATGATTTCTTAAGGGATTTTCTGCATGCAGCGCATTTGTCACCCAGCAGGCTTTCCGGAGGTCTCATAGATACAACAGAATCGGAAAGCCTGCTCTGAACCGAACTTTCCAGACAAAAGTTCATAGCTCAACCGTTTCGATCACAATGATTAAGTCTAGGCGAAAAGAAACCCCCAGAGATTCAAAGGCATAAACGATCAAACAGCATCAGAAGGTTATTGTTCTCTCCCCGTTGAAGATTTTGCAGGCAATCCACTGAATATTGTCTGGCATACTCCGTGGGCGTGGATCGACTCTTTACTCCCACGCTCAGGGGCCTGCATGTAGGCTCCCGTTAATCAATTTACAGGAGAGAACTGGAAAGAAGCGGGGGCTGAAATCGTACCTGCACCTGATAGCACGAAAGCGTAGTCAACGTAATCCATCATTCACGGGGAAGGAACGACAGGTTTTTGACGTGTTTTAATGAATGAATGAAGGGTTTAGTTTGATCATTTTGATCAGGACATGGAAAGTACCTAGCAGCCGTAGGCTGAATTGCGTACTTTTTACATAAAATTGGTGACATTAGGCAATTTACCGGCAATTCTTATGTGTTTTTGTCGGGCTTTCTACTTTTTTCTTTTCTTTTTGTCTCTTCAAACCCCACAAAAAATGACAAAGTAGAAAGCCCGACAAAACGCCTAAAAACACGTCAAAAACCTGCCAGAACCCCTCCTCTGCTTGGAGAGTAGTCATTATTCGTAAAAGAGCTAGAAACATCACATAGATCTCAAATTTACATGTAGAAAACAGTCAATGACAAGTGCAGCTTTTAAAAAAAAATCGAAGGCATGGATTCTGCACGGTCTTTAAACAGGAAGCAAATAAAAGAACTAACTTTTTCAATCCACAACTTAAAGGTTTGTACTCCTGCGACATTTGTGTAAGTCTACAGCTACCTTCCTACAGGCGGGGATAAAGTCTAGTCACTACGTCACCCTTCAGTGACTTAAATGGATGGATTTGCACAACCAAAATACTAGGGACTCTAAACATGATTGTAAATGTTAGACTAGGAGTTCTTGAAAGTTCCTAATACCCCAATTACACTAGGGCGGCGCTCTCTCCGCGCGCTGTCTGCGACCTAAAATTTAACAGAGCGTTCAACGAATTTCATAAATAACAAAGGAATCCTTTTGCGCTTTGTGTGTTTTGTTGTCTTTTCAGCCTTATGTACTTTTACATTTTGCATGGTATACCACTTACGAAATCAAGGATTAAACAAATCCGATTTATGTCGAAGCGAGAGCGCCACGCGATCGCCGTCTGTGGAATGGGGCCTACTGACACTTGAAGCTTTCTATCTTTGCTTCTAGAAAATCCAGAGAAAGATGCAGATATGTACTATAATAAATTACATTTGCATGGTATTCCAATTATGAAGTCAAGGATTGAACAAATCCGATTTATGTCGTAGCGAGAGCGCCGCGCGATCGCCGTCTGTAGAACGGGGGGCCTGACACTTGACGCTTTGCTTCTAGAAAATCCCGAGAAAGATGCAGACAAGTCCAGTGACGAAGATGCTAAGGACACGCCCACCTCTGATGAGGCTGAGGAGGAGCCGGAGCCTGGACAGGCCATCACGAAGGAGGAGCCCAGGGACGGGGGAGACAACGCCGACTCCGATTTCAACAACGAGATAGACAACGACGAGGAAAAGTAAGAAGTCTTCTCATGCAATTCTGCACACGAGACGGTAGCTGTTATCAAACCTGATTATTTTGAGTTTAGAATCCGATAGATGTTATTGAACCTGCATATTTTGAGTTTAGAATTTGGTTGAGACACTTGGTTTTACACAACCCAGCTTTTTTTGTTCTCAGCAAAGTTCAAGTTAGAATTTTGCATGAGGACCAGATAAGAAAAGAGGGATAGGACAAAATGTTGAATCTGACTATGCTCATTCGTTGACTCCCCTCCTTATGTCCATTGCCATCGTTTGTTTGTTTTTGTTTATTTGCAGAGAACTTGACGATTGCAAATGATCTTCCAATATGCTCTAGGTGGCGTTCACTCCATATACTGTAACTGCAGACATGTTTGCGGCGGTTTTATGTTCTCGGTTTTCGCGGCGACCGTTTTACCGAAAGCCACCGCAAACATTTTTCTCCAATACTGTAGCAGTAATGTTACTATAGCGCTGCCGCGAACTTAAAACGACAGGGAACACTCCATTTTCACCTTTGCGCGAAATAAAAAAAACACACGAACTTAAATGCATTTACAGTAACTATGTGTTTTAGAGTAATTTTTAAAAATGCCATATGGATTTGCAGAAGCGATGAGTCAGACAAGAGTGACGAAGAGGACAAGAAGGACAGCAACGAGGAGGAGGAAGAGGAGGAGGAGAAGGAGATCGTCATTGATAACGGGAAGACGAAAGAGATCCTCAAGGAGAAGCAAGAGGCGGAAGGAGAAGGGGATAAGGAAGACGAGAAGGAAAGCGAAGAAGAATCAGAGGTAAGATTATATCAGAATAGTGTCACTTTTGTCAACTGTTGTGATGTCTTAAGTGTTAACATGGAAAATCCCTCAATTTATCTTAAGTTTTGACCAAAAAATGTAAAAGGTAAGTCGAACACCAAAGATGACTCTCACGAAATTTCAATCGGCTTTTTCATTCTTTATTAGGTACCTGACCCACTGTCTTTGAGTGTTATAATGGCAGTATACTTAGTACACGTTTTCAATATGCATTACGCCAACATAGACAAGCTTTAACATTATCAGTTGTTTTGTTTATTCCATAAGGTTATCAATGATGCCGACCTGGACACAGCCGGAGAGAAGGAAGAAAAGAAGATGAACGACGATCTAGAAGACGAACTGAGGGAGAAGTACGGATACGTGGATTCCTCAAATGGAGGTACGAAACGTTTAACTAGCACAGCGCTACGTACAAAACGCCAAATACTGGACGTTGCCCCCCCCCCCTTCCTCCTCCTTTACCATCATTACATGTGTGATGCGTCGGTCGCTCGATTTTATGGAACATATTGTATGAACCAGAGATAGTATACACACAAGGAAAAGTTAGGAAAACAAATTTTCCTTACCTGATCACTGATGTCGTGGCATGCGGGCGGAAAGTGAGGCTTATGATTAAAAAAATCTTCCCGACCAACCTCTGCTTGGAGAGTAAGGAATAACACAGTTTAGAGCGCCCTCCAGCGGTCTTGCCAAAATATATACAGCTATGTAATATGATGCAACAGCGTCTCCTTGCGATATTTTTGAAAGTGCACTTACACGACAGCATGGGTCTCAGACAGAGAGTAGACCTTGTATGTTGCTGACTTAAAAAACGTCATTTTATTTTTATTTGCTGAAAACTTGGCTTATTTATTGAAAGGAGACAATTAGAGTATGTCTTGGGCATACATACATACAGTGCTGCAAATGTATAGACTTATGGCTTTTTGTTGCACCTACATTTTTTGTGAAGTTCCAATAAGGAAACAATAATGCAACTAATTAATCCATCTCCTTTCCATACTTTCTTTTCGTTTCTCCATATTTGGACAGTGACGACCCCGAATGACGTCACGACTGCCCAGGAGCTGCTCCAGACCGAGGCTGACGCTGACGACTCCCAGCTGCAGGAACCTGACATGCCATTCCCTCAGCTCACACGTACGTTTTACTATCATATTTGCCTTTTTCTTGTAGTCAATTAAGGTGTAATGACCCGCCCCGAGGTGAATATGATGCCATAAGGCCTCGTCATTTGCTATAACCGAATAAGATCACCGAGTGAGCAAAGTATCATTGAATGAATGAATGAAGACCTTTATTGCACATTTCTGCCACACTTGGCTAAGTATAGGTCACAACAAAACAAAACAAAACAACAAGTACAGTTAACGGATACAAAAGGAATATGACTATCATTAGATAAATTCTACTTCTCCTCGCTTTTCGGTTATAGTAGATATAAAAGAACAGACGTGTTTTTCAATGGGAGGTTTGTCTAGTCACATTAGGAATATGAATTTTTGTACAGTGCTTAAATGTGTGAAGTAGGGAAATAAGTTTTCTACAAGCTTATACAGTTCATTATCCCCCTCCGATGGGAACAGGATCGTAAAATTCCGTAAAAAAGGGTAAAACCTGACCAGGAGAGTCAGTCCACGGTAAGGTTACATCCGGTCAACCTCTTTGGTAACCAAACTCTCTTTGCAAACTATTCTCCTCATTAGCCAGCGTAGCCAGTCTGACAGAGATTATGATCGACCAACTATGGACTAAATCTCTTTCCCACATTTCAGCCGAAGAATATGGCCAATCTCCCCATTAGCCAGCGTAGCCAGTGTAGAGAACATCATCGAGCTACTATGGACGAGCATAAAGCTTATTATAAATTGAAACTTTTCCCCCACATTTCAGCCGAAGAATATGACGAGCTCGCTAAGGAATTCGACCGTCGTGTGGAGGAATACTACAGGAAGGGCTTCCTGAACCGGAACGAGGTCCAAGAACTGGAGGCTATGGTGGCTCCGTACTGAACACCAGATACGCTGTGCCGGAGAGGGAAGTGACTTGTTAAACATTACGAACTGGGCCAATTCAGAAGCGTATAATGCAAATTAACCAGAGGAAGCTGCTAGGGGGCCCAAACCTACACCACTTCTTTATTACATCACAAGCTATCTGCCACCCAAAAATCAAGACCACAGCACGACCAGGTCAAAAGATACAAAATTTGAAGTTCTGCTGCAGTACCAAGGTCACATACCAAAGGGCCCAAAATTGACCTTGAATTTCGGCTTCACAACACCCACCCACATATCAAATATCATTGTAATCCATCAAGAGGCTCTTGAACTATGCTGACTGGAGTGGTGCAGGCACAAACAGACAGACAGACAGACACACCCAAAACAATATCTCCATTTTTTATGGAGATTATAAGCGGTCTGGATGGAGAGAGGCGGAGTTAATTGACTCTCGGCCAAGTGTCAATTACAATGCTAACCCCCACAGCACACACTGAAGCCAGCCCTGAGCTAGTCCTACCGTTATGTTCAACATGTCAGCTACATGTAATTGTGGTCTCCAGTCTCCTTATACGTCGAGTTCAGACTATGAAAGTCTTTCCCCAACAGGGCTCACTGAAGCCACACGGTTATTTGCTAGCGCCAAGGTTCTTTTAGCACTCCGCACAGCGGGGGAGCCTCAGAAGCTGCGGTTTTTCATCATACGCTTCTGAATTGGCCCGGTTCGTGATGTCATTTTGACCGACGATTCCTTGGTTATGTTCAACAGTGAATATGGGAAGAAAAGACCCCTGCAGATTTTTAAGATACGATCAGCTTCCTTATAGCTGTTTAAGGTGTTGTATGGTGTATTCAGGAGCGAGAGCTTACTTATTCTTGTTTTCTTGGCGACATTTTGGCCATGTAGAAAATAGTAGTACATTAAGGATATCGACTCTGTGTACCAAAGAAACCTGGAGCTTACAATGTTATTGTGACGAGCCTTCATAGATTTTGCACATCCCTTAATGATATAAATATTGCTTACATTTGCACGCCGAAGATTTAGTATCATGATATACATAGCTATTCACAATATGTCATCAAATACAACGAGATCTCACTTTGAATGTGTAAGGTTCAGAGACTCTCCTTACAAACGAGCCAGTCTTTGTATCAGATATGCTGACGACAAATTTCTTTAGAGGTAACCTGTATGGGGATTACCGTGTTTGAGCAAGGGTGGATTGCAAAGAAAGTACAACTTATCTGAAAAATATGTCATTTACAGCCAGTTGTGAAATGCTTTCTATAAAAGGGAGTTCGTTTTACCAACACATGCAGGTATCAACACATCAAAACAAATCACACCAACTTCCACACGACTGGGACGGAGCATGCGATGCCCGTGTTATTGGTTAAACGCATCATTTGAATGCACTATATACAGTGCTTGCATAAACAAATGCAGTGAGTGAATAAAATGAATACAATGTGCACCGTGATGCTTTTGTGGAGTATTGTAAAAGTTGCACTCAGGTTTGCAAAGATGCTGCCGGAAGATTGTATGTGGTTATTAGTAAATCAGTGAATAGTTTCATCAGGTTGGTAAGTCACTGGATAAAAACACTCTCTTTTTTACACAACCGAGAGATTTATTTCATTGCAGCACAGGTGTCGTTGCTTATAGATGCGTTCCCAAACTCAAAGTATTTACATATATTGTATTACAAGACTGTATATATGTAAATACTTTGTGTTTGGGAACGCATCTATAAGCAGTGACACCTGTGCTACATTGCAATGTGAACCAGTCAGAATTGCCTTGAAGAAGGTGACAGATGGTCGCCGAAACGTCGGTTGAATAAATCTCTTGGTTGTGAAAAAAAAAGTGTTTTTATTCGGATGTTAGTAAAGCTATCAGACGGGACATTCTGTTTCAACCTGTAAGAAAACAAAGCGTTCATGCTGTCAAACCAAACATATGCGGTTTTAAACAAAGCACATCCCACGCCTAGTCATGATAGACACTTCTAGTTTACAGGGCCATGCCAATTTGAATAGAGCCAAACTTTTGAAGGTAAAAGGACCACTACATACTCTATATAATCATTGACTAGGAGAATTGTGCTTTGTTCCACCATTACAGTTTCCTGATGGCTGAATACCGTAAATACATTCTACATTTTGCTCATGTAGAGACTACTAAATAGATTATCAGTAAATATCATCAAGTCGGTAAAATGAGCAGATCGTTAGACTGAGTTGCTATTTTCAAAATAATGGTAGAAGACTGAAACATTTACTAATTCTCAATACGCCTCAGAGGTATTCTGATGTAACTTGATAATGTGATTGAAAAAAAAAAGTTTTGACGCAGTCCACTCGACCTAACGTTGAGGGGACCTTATCAAGTAACACGTTAGTAAGCTGTAAGTCTTATTTGGTGACAGAATGGACCGATCTGATAAGGCTAAGTATACCAGATCACATGGCAGCACTAGTATTCGGAGTCTAAAAGAAAGAAATATACATAACGGGAAATACCCAAGAATCTGACTACACAGTGCCATCGTTGGGCTTTTAACGTTACTGGTAAGGCCCCCATTCCACTAGACGGCGATCTCACTGCGACCTCGCTGCGACCTCTCTTTGACCTCGCTGCGACCTCGCTGAGACCTCGCTTTGACCTCGCCATGACCTCGCCATGACCTCGCCATGACCTTGCTGCGACCTGAATGGATTTGTGTAACCCTTGACTTCAGGACTGAAATATGATGCAAAATGGAGAAGATTGACTGAAAAGACAACAAAACACACAAAGCGAAAAGAGACTCGTTTTATCTGTGAAAGTCGTTGAGCGATCTGTTCAATCGCTCGGTCGCAGCCGGGTCGCCGTCCAAGTGGAATGAGGGTGTACATAAAGATGACATTTTCCTCTGGTCTTTTTGAACACCATTGTCTTTGGAATGCTTCTATACATTTAACTATCAAACGTTCATATCTATATCTGTGGATCGTACAAACTACAGACGTGTCTGTGATGCGTTCACATTATGATGAAGACTTGTTGCAGCCATGACTGATTATTGTGTGAAAGTAGACTTTGATTTGCAAACCGAGCTTTTCATTTTCATTGTATCTAGCATGTACTATGTATGCTTTGTGCCTTGTGACTCGTGTTGCAATTATTTATGGGTGACATGATATCAAGATTGACGCCATAAGGAAGTACAGATTATTACATTTATAGAGTTTTTAGGTGGTTTGCATGGCAGTACGGTTAAGAAATGGACCAAACTTAAAGTAGCAGAAAAGACTTTGAGAATTACGGGAGCGAGCAGGCAGTAATGTGTATCATAGTAGATTCATGTTTGTATGAAATAAGTTGAAATCTGGCAAAGATGTAAAGGCACATAATCTTCTTAAGACTGAAGTATCTTACTTGTAACTTGTTGTGCCATTACAAGTTCCAAATTTCTACTCATTTCATGAAAAAAATGAACATGCTAAGACACCAATATCATTGCTTTATAACTCGTAATCGATATCTAGCATTGACAACAAGCATCATATTTTGCAGTACATATATATGAACATATAATATATGAACATATAACATAACGGCTACTTCAACGTGGAGTTAAAGAATACTCTGAAACATGTGCGGCGTAGGGGTGATCTTATCAGTGGGGATTGGACGCTTTGATATTTATACGTGCATTTGATATGGAATCCATGCTTTCTACACATGCTGGGAGAGGTTTTGTTTTGATGAACGAATGAAAAAAATGGATATAGTTGTTGTCATGAATGTATTATACAAATATATGTATTCGGTAAGCCTAGAGAAACTGAGTTTGGGAATGAAGATAGATCTGTACAGGTACAAGAGGGAAGTCTTTGGAGAAAGATGTACATATTATATATTTTCGTCTTTGTGAAAAGAGTAATCAAGAATAAAAAATGACGTTCTACGTTACTCCTGGGCTCTTATGACTTTATAAAGACTTTTTGTCTTTCTAAAGATGGATATCTCTATCAGCTGTGAAGGTAGATGGTAGATTATGTGCATGACACCGGCCACGGGGAGTCATCTTATTACTTTTGAGCCAACTAACCTAAGAATTGGTTGCAGTAATGAAAAATCTCGCAAGTGGCGTATATGGGATGTGATGATACAACCGTATGGGGAGGCAGGGGGGACCACGACATGAATTTGCAGGCCACAAGACAGTAATCAAGAATTGCTATCTGATACATGGTAATCATGTAAGAAGGAGGCTGTCAAAAATTACCTACCTGAGTTCTAGTCCATGAAAATCATGCATTGACCTCTAAAGTATCAATCTAGAGCATAATTTCAACTTTCTAATCGGCACAACCCCTACGAATCCGGCCATGTTTACAAAGGTTGACCTTTGACCTACTTCTCTACCTGAGAATCACACAAAAACACCAAACGTCTACTGCCAACAGACACCACAAACGTGGATGAAAGTCTGACTTTTCAACACAATAAGAAGGTAGAAACCCTTTCCTGTAACATCCAGCTCCAAAATACCAACATTTCCTAGAAAAAAAACCCCTTACAGCTACTTTTACCAAGGGTACCAAACCTATCACGCATGGTTTGGCAAGTTGCTACGCTAGGCAACTAGTATCTAACATTGAATTCCAGTGGAAAGTCTGCAACCTTACAGTTTTTAATTTTCTAATACATATAGCAGAAGTAGCTTGGGTGATAATATTCTGAAATACATTGATTTTACAAATACAAACTTTAAGGTGATACAATCGAAACCGCGATGGCACAGATCTATACACAAAACCATTATAATTCAGTCCGTATTTTGGCATTGTGAAGGCGTGTTGTGTAATGGATAACAGAGGAAAGAATTGTTTAGTCTACTAGTCCGTGCTTAATTTGGGAACAATGATGCCTCCTAAAAATCGCGGTGATCTCCTATTGACCTCTGACCTTACTGGTCCAACCAGGTCATGCAGGTCATGCAGAGGGTGATTTGCGCAGTTGAACAGCAGCCAGTTGTTGTCTTTAATTGTAGTCGATGAAGCGGGTATCTCACTAAAGCTGCGGCATGTTGGCGACTAAGCTGCGGCATGTTGGCGACGAAACTGCGGCTTAGCGATTTGACGGAGCATTCGAATAAGAATTTCAGTGATACAAAACGAATATCTAACGCTTTGTGTGTTTTGTTGTCTTGTTTGACAGACTCGTCCACTTTGCATGATGATTTTTATTTTAAAGTGAAGGGTAACACAAATCCAATGTAGGACGCAACGTCGACGCCGCAGTCCAGTGGGATACGCATTTCAGGGTTACAACACACCGTGCATTCTCACTATGAAGTGTGGCGAGTTTAACGTAATGTTTTTCCAAAACCAAATCTAATCGGACTTGTTACCGACAGACTTTCCTTCCAAACGAAGCACAACTAGATCAGCAGGTAAGATAAATGACAGGGATACACAAAAGAATTGAAAGGACTAACGATTTCACGTCATTATATCGGAATGCGCCTTAAGAATACCCTCAAGATTCGAGGGAAAAGGTTAACCTAGGTCAAAACCTAGCCTCTCGCTGGCTGAGGTTAATGACCCCCTCCCATAAAACTTTTAGCAAGGAAAAAAACAAGTTTGTGCCTAGCAGTCCAGTCGGCATGCAGTCATCCTACACGTATTTAAAAACCAATATGTTAAAATTCACATCTATGGCACAGGATACTAGTAACCATACTGGTTTAACAAGCGTTTCAGGCAAGGTAATTAGCCAGTTGTTGTTTTTCATTGTAGTCAATGAAGCGGGTATCTCACTGAAGCTGCGGCATGATTGCGACATAGCTGCGGCTTAGCGATTTGACAGAGCATTCGAAGAAGAATTTCATTGATAAAAAACGAATATCTAACGCTTTGTGTGTTTTGTTGTCTTGTTTGACAGACTCGTACACTTTGCATGATAATTCCATTATAAGTGAAAGGTAACACAAATCCGAGGTAGAACGCAGCGACGCCGCCAACGTGCTGCAGTCCAGTGGGATACCCGCTATCACCTATCGTGCGTTCTCACTATGAAATGCGGCGAGTTTGACATGGTATCTTGCTAAAACCAAACTCAATCGGACTTGTTACCGACTGACTCCCCGTCCAAACCGATCAAAACTCGACCATGCCTGCCGCAGGGCCTGACGAGGCAGGTAAGATAGATGACAGGGGTACACATGGCAATTAGAAAGACATGCAGAAGGTAGTTGTTTAGTGCAGCTAGCCGGCCCCTCTACAGGACACGCCGAGAAGAAACCCGAAACGGGGATGTCGAAAATAGTACGGCTGGACTCCCCGTCCAAACCAATCACAACTCGACCATGCCTGCCGCAGGGCCTGACAAAGCAGGTAAGATAGATGACAGGGGTACACAATAGCAATTAGAAGGAGTAGAAATTTCACATCATTATATTGGAATGTGCCTTTTTATCCTCAAGATACGAGGGAAAGGGTTAATCTAGGTCAAAACTTACACAATCGCTCGCTGGCTGGGGTTAATGACCCCTTCCTCCTAAAACAAACTGAATCAAAAACCAAGGCACAGACAAGTTTGTGCCAAGCAGTCCAGTCGGCATGCAGTCGTCATCCTATACGTATTTGAAAACCGATGGATATACGAACAGTCGACAATATCCTTTACAAATATGTTAAAATCCACATCTATGACACAGAATACTAGTAACCATACCGTTTTAACAGTCGTGTCAGGAGAGTTGTCGGGAGAGTTGTTATAACTCTATGTGTTTGCCGTAGGAATGTTGAGTTTATGTCCATTTCTCGTAAATCAAATTATTCTTGAGGTGGTAGATCTGTAACTCGGCTTATTCAGTGACAGTGTTCGACTTCAGAGTTAAGAAGAGATCTGGCAAACTTCAGACATTCATAGTCAGATAGGGTAGTGAAACCTAGGTGTGTCAGTTCAGCTGTATGTCCAGGGTTGGCACGACCCAGGATGATACAGCAGCTTCCCTTTGAATCTTCTCCAACTTAGTGATTTGCCAGTCCTGGGTTCCAGATGGGCACAGCGTACTCATGCAGGAAGAGGTCGAATATACCCCGTGTAGATGACAAGTTATTCATTAGGTTAAAGGTTGAACTTTCTGAATCGCTAGGGAATGGACTATTTTCTTTCGGCTTGTGCTGACTTATGGTTGACTTGCTCATTCTAACGTAGGTCTTTTTGATTTAGGATTTCACCACTTCTAGCAACGATGACCGCGGCCGCGAAGTATTTAAAAAGCTTTCCTATGATAGCTTGAGCTACCTGCAGCTGACCCCTGTAACCAATATAGGTCGACAAAGCGCCATCTGGCGAGTGTCGGCTGAAGTGCAGAAAGCGCCCTCTGGCGAGAATCAGCCTGTCTGCAGCTCGGACGACCAGGACACATTGCTTCTAGGGCATATTCCACCAATCTAGTCTCCTTTCTATTAATATAGAAAACATGTAGTAAAAAGGCTGTCAAAATTCAACTACCTGAAGTTTAGTTCTCGGAAAACTCACATAGGCAGCGTAGCCTGACCTCTAAAGTGTTTACCTAGTGATTTCGGACCGATTTATACCGGCGAGACGTGTCGCTACAGCACCAAGATAAACTTTGACAACCTTTGGCCATTTCTTTATAAGAAATGATCACATCCAAATTGAACTTCTTCTAGGGTGTACCGGACACTCCAAACACAATAAAAGCCTGCTTTTCTAACGACAACAAAAAATAGCCAACACCTTTACTTGTGACTTCCAGCTCCAAAATGTCAATACTTCCCAACAAAAAGACTTCGTACAGTTACCTTTCACAAGGCTAGTTGATGTACCCTTCACGCATGCCTGTAATCGTGACCTTCAACCAATAATATTCCATGCTCTTTCGTAGTCAAATGCTAAGTTCCTCTTTCCACTAGACCGGACAGGGATCAAAATCAAATTTTTATGACTCTTCATTACGTTGTTGGAATATAAATTGCAAGATGTAAAAGTATGACTTAACAAGCAACAAAACACACGAAACATCAAAGTATCAGGTTTAGACAAATGTTATCTAGGTCGCAGCAAGAGCGCAGCGCGATCGCTGTCTAGTGAAGTGGGGGTATTAGGGCCCTGTCACACTTGTGCGTGAGTTGCGCATTAATATTTTTTTGGTTTAAGTAACGTTTGCCGGGAAAATGTTTTTTTCTACTTTGACCCACCGTTGTACAGCCTAGTGATCGAACATAAGAAATGACTTATTCGGCTGCAAACTTGACCTAAAACAGAAACATGTTAATACGCAACTCATGCGGACTTGTATATACGCACAAGTGTGACAGGGGCTTTAGCGGTCGCATCGCGGTCACAGCATATAGTGAAAAGGGGGAAAAGCAGGTTGTGCTATTTTTTTGCAGCGACTCGGCCGGGGATGGATGCCCTGACCTCCAGAAAACCCAACCTATTATTACATTTTCTTGTGGAAATACTGGAACCTCCTTCAACTCTCAGTAAGAACAAAGGACATCTTCAAGGACCCACCACTTTTTGCATACCGCCGCAACAAGAACATCAAAGATATCCTAGTAAAAGCCCAAGTCCCGAAGGAAAACAAGAACTTCCTGGAAAAATTTGTTCCTTCGGGCTCTTTCCCGTGTGGAAAACATAGATGACCTGCACCTATGTCAAAAAGGCGAAAACCTTCCAGCACGGGAAAACAATACACCATCAGGTCTCAGATCAACTGCCAGAGCAAGAACATCATATATATGATCCGATGCAAGAAGTGTGGCTTACAGTACGTGGGCGAGACCAAACAGACCCTGGCCAACAGACTGAATGGTCACCGGTCATCCATCAATGCCCCCCTCTCACTGGACCCGCGGCACGCTGGCGGCGTCGCTGCGGCCGATCGAATTGACAAAGCACTCAACGGATTTCATTGAAAGAAACGCATCTTTCTAAGCTTTGTGTATATTGTTTGTTTTTTTTGGTCATACATTGTAATTGTACGTTTTGAATGATATTCCCATTATAAAGTCAAGGGTAACGCAAATCCAATTTAGGACGCAGCGACGCCGCCAGCGTGCAGCGGGTCCAGTGAGAGGGGGGGCTTAAGGAAACCACGACCTTCGAATTCTTGACGAGGATAACAGAAGAAAAATGACTGCAGCCGAGGTTGGCTCGTTAACTACAGGATACCCTGGGTCCCTATGTTTAATTGGGGTCCTGACCCTGAAACCATGAAACTCCGCGAAGCGCAGGTGCTGATGGCGCTGAGCGGAGAGAATCTCATTAATCACGGATTTACGAACGGGTGCCCTAGTTCCGTAAATTGAAGGTCGGAGGAAATGAACGAGGAGGAACGAAAATGGCTGCTGAACCAAGATATGAATGATCTCCAAGCAGATCTGACGGTGGCAAAGACCGTATCCAACTGGCAAAATGAGTTTTCATGGCCACCGGTATCAGAAAGGAAGGCCGTTAAATGAATGAACTTTATTGCTCGCCAATTTTAGCCCCACTTGTATGGCAACAACAAAAAGCAAAAAAAAACACTCCTCTATTCCAAAAACGCTGACTACAAGATCATCCTGTCAACAGTACAATTTTTCCATTGCGGACAGGAACATCCTGTCAACAGTGCAAGTTTTACTACTGTTGACAGGACCTTCCCGTCAATAGCCACTTTCAAATGAGGATCAGAACTGATATTCCTTGATGTACGCGTATAGGTTGATTGTTGAAGAGACAACTGACGCTCATGTAAAACGAAAACTCACGCTTCACAGGAAAACAACGGTAAATAGGCCAGCTGTGTCCAAAGGAATCTCTATGATGCACCGCTCCGCCAGGTTTGATGAAGACCACCTGAGGCACGGGACGGAGAGGGGCAGGATGGAGGCATCTACGCCATTCGTCACTCACCCTATTACTCTGACATTCCCCATGGTTCGTTGATTAAGGCGGAAAAGGTGAATTAGTCTGATGGAAGTAGGCCACTGCATTCATCTGATGTCTTTATAACCGAGGGTTCTATAGCCTCCATAGCAGGCTCTGAACCGGCCTTTTTGGGGACTGAATAATACACCTTTTGCAGCCACCCCGTAACCATCAGCCAGCCTGGAACCATTTTGCCGGTAAATGGGCTGGCCGATGGTTACGGGCTTGCTGCAAAAGGTGTATTATTTAGCCCCCCAAAAGGCCGGTTCAGAGCCTGCTATGGAGGCTACGAGTTCTAATTATTTGTGCCCTTACCAAGAACCTATCACGTACAGGACGTTCCCTCAATCTTTTCCTTGTGCTAGAATTATCATTTTACTTAACATAACATACTAGTAGCTGAATGCTTACCATATTCATCTGTCTTTATAACCGAAGAGGTTTTGATCCTTCTTGACCTTGCCGAGAGTCTATTACGTACAGGACGCTCTTTCTATCTTTTAGAAAAAGCGCCACCGGACCGAGCTTGCATTGTATGAAGACATAAAGTTAAAGTCACCAAGGCGGCTTTCTGATGAGTGATAAGACGTATATGATACTCAAAATTAGAAAACTTGAATCATGTAAAACCTAAGATAGTCATTTTGATGTAGTGAATAGTTTTATTCCATACTCATGTCTTGTTCTATGTTTACTGTTGTTGCCATACTTTGTACCTGCTACAATGGTCGCGCAATAAAGTTCTATATATGATGTTCTGTATATTAGTTTCGGTAAGCCAGTCTTTGGCATGACCCGGTCGGGGATCGAGCTCACGACCTATCGTGTGCAAGAACACTCTACCAACTAGGTCATCCGTGCCCCGGTCTGTATCTGTATCTATATAGCCGGTATAACCACCCTTCGGCGTAACACACCAGCTTCATAGACATGACGGTTTGTATATTAGTTCCGGTAAGCCGGTATCCTATTCCTGACAAGGGGTGTGACGGATACGACAGTAGCATTAATTTCAGATTGGCTTCGATGATGATGCCGTAAATTGAAAGTCCATTGCATTACCATTGACGCCATGGTCTCTAATATCCCAGCTAAAACAATTAGGATGTTGCTAACTGACCATTATGACAAGCGTACTCAAAGTCCCTATCATCTCCATGGAAAATGGAGATATACGTTTGCGTGTGTGTGTGTGTGTGTGTGTGTGTGTGTGTGTGTGTGTGTGTGTGTGTGCGTATGTGTGTGTGTCTGTGTGTTTGTGTTTCCGAAAGTTTGTAGTCGGCATAAATCAAGAACCTTTAAGTGGATTATGATGATATTTGGATGTGCGTAGTTTTTGGGAAGACGAAGGTTAATGTTGATTTTGGGCCACCTAGTATTTGACCTTGGTACTGCAGCAGAACTTCCTTTATTTTTACCTTCGCTAAGATCGTTTTCTGTTTCACGTTTAACAGTATAGCTGAACAAGCGTTGGATTCCCTTTGAAATTATTAAAGTATGCGGGTAGGTTCTGGCAAAAACACTCGATTATTGGTATTTTGGCGACTTTCTCTGGTACTGCAGCATTTCTGTTATTCTGGTACAAATCAGCGATCCCCCCCAACTAATAAACGCCGGCGCTCTTAGAAGTCTGCGACGGAGGCCAACAAAACACATTCGAACATTTTTTTCAGCAGACGTTTGTTAAAATAATTCATTAGTGTCCTCATCGTTGTTATGTATTCAATATCCCTCAGTTCGGCGGTGGGAGAAACTATCCATCGATCATATATCATGGTTTATGCCCCTGTTCCACTTGGA
The DNA here is from genome assembly GCF_035083965.1 of Branchiostoma lanceolatum. Classification (NCBI taxonomy): domain Eukaryota; kingdom Metazoa; phylum Chordata; class Leptocardii; order Amphioxiformes; family Branchiostomatidae; genus Branchiostoma; species Branchiostoma lanceolatum. The sequence continues at coordinate 13,893,959 of NC_089740.1, forward strand.
CGACGTTCTCCCGCGCGCTGCCTGCGACTTCAAATTTAAGGACGCTCAGCGACTATACATACATGACTATATTGTGACCCCTATAGTTTTATCGATAATATACAACCTGGAGGGCATACAGAGCAACCTAACCTAGCTAGTGCATAGTGAACTAGACCTTCAGATCAGGGAAACCTAGCCTATAAACAGGGCAGAATGACATCACCTCAGTCTATAGATAAAAAATCTTCTCACTGATCATGACACCTCTGTTCCACTTAGGCGGCCACCTCACTGCGATCGAGCTGTAATGTAAAATTTGTGCCCAACGAATTTTTCAGATAAAAACCGAATCCTTTTAATTTTATATGCTTAGTGTGTTTTGTTGTCAGTTATACTTGTACATTTCGCATAATTTTCCAATTAAGTCAAGGGTTACACAATTAATTCAAGTCAGGTCGCAGCGAGAGCGCAGAGAGAGCGCCGAGAGAGCGCAGAGAGAGCGCAGCGCGATCGCCGTCAAGTTTAATGGGGGCATTACGTAACTTCCCGGAAAAAGCCCAGCTGTATAAAGAGGACACGTCACATTGCTATAAGAAATCGATATTTTCAGCAGGATATTTACGATAAGGACTGCAGGAAGACTATTTTAGGAAAAAGAAATCTGCATCATTGAACCATCTGGCCCAGGAATGTTAACGTTTCAGGCAATTTGCTGTTTTGCAATATTCTAGCAGACGGTTTGTCTTCAACATTCAAACAACATAATATTATGTACTGCAGAAGAGCCATCTGTGACAAAACTGCAGTTATTTCATAGGTCATTCCTTTAATCGATTTGTAGCAAACATCGCAAGATGCATGTGTAGTAGTGAGATAAGAACCTCACGCAGGCTTTTGTACCAGACAAGGCAGAAATCATGAAGGCACAAATAAGATTAGGGGATGCTTACTGGTGAATGTTTGGAATAAATCCTGTCACAGCCACAGTAGCTCATTTTTACCGAACGAGCTTCAAACTAATCCATTCAGCAAACAGCATTTTTGTCCTTCGGCTACACAATAAACAAACACTTTGATAAGTAGCAAGTTGACATACACGTGTTGAAATGATAAAACGATCGTCAACTATGCTGCAACATGTTTTTGTATGCACACGTGGCTGGCAACATCGAAGAATTGGGTAACAAATATTAGCATCTCATGATTCTTCATCACATATTTGGCCTATAACTTCAGTGGTTCTATATCGATCACATTGAAAGCTTTTGACATCCTATCCTCTACCACGGGGGCTGTTACTACAAGCTTATGTTTGCATTTTTATTCATCGATTGGTAGGTTGGTAAATTGATTGGTTTGTTAGCTAGTTAATTAATCAGTTTATTGTTTGGTTAATTCATCGGTTGGTTGGTTAATTGATCAGTTGGTTGATTGGTTGGGGAGCTTATTTCAACTGGGAAAATGATAACAACAGTTAAGAATAGCTAACCAGCATCCTTTAGTCTCTTAAAGTTGGCTTTATTTCTGAACTGGTTTTAGATTTTATGATATCTTACCACAGTGACTGTAATACTATGGCTATGGCAGGCTAGGCTGCCATTGTTAAGGCCCGTTCCTAGTACTGCTGAATCGTCTGTCGTGATTGCCAGTACCTTAGCACGAGTCTCACGATTGGCCTCTGCCATGACTCGCTGCAGCTAGACAGGCAGACGCACGTCCTTGCTGTAAGTTTAACAAGTCTGGATGTTATTTGTACATGTAGTGAAGATTTTGTGCCCTCAGAATGTTTTTCCCAGCTTATGCACGCAATGCCAATAAAGCTAGGTTATCAAAACAATCCTCATTCATCAACTAGACTAAGAGTCGCAAGTAGACAAATGACATCTCGACGCAAAGACTGTAATCCAAAAAAATGTTGCAGACCAAGAGTTGGCTCCTGCACTACTATCCCACTGCTGAGTCGTCTGCTGTGTTTGTAAGTCTCCCCGAGGCTTTCCCCATTCACTGCAGTTAAGCGATGACAGATCATTATAGCGGAGCGAAGCCATTGTCCCATCGATTACCGTGACATTGCTATTCCTGCCATGGCGGCTGAAAAGACGCGGGATATTGTCACTGTCCAAACAGCGCATATGAAAATCGATATAGAACCATTGAAGGATGAACAGGAGGATATTTTAGCTGTCATAAAATACAGTATGTCCTCTGGTCGAATCCTAGAGTGACAAAAGTCGTTTCAATGATTGCTAACTCGAGATAAATTGACCAAAATCACGCAGGTTACTAAAATAATCTTGAACGTTTTCATAATTATCATAACATCATAATTATGCTATAATACTCTCGATCTAGTCCGGGGTGTTTGAAGAGATTTGTTTTGGGGTGAGTAATTTTGCATCTGCTGCGAGGCGAGATTTATTTGCATTGCTTGCTTTATATCCGTAAGACTTAAGTGCATAGTAAAGCGGCCAAATGCCGATATTTTCACGCAGTGTTAACTTTTACGTTCTCGTGGTGTCCCTAAATTCGGGCAGAGGTCGACAATATGGCTGCCTCACTTACTATGACGTCAGCTTTCCTGATTGAAAATGTCCTATATCGATAATATCAAAATCTCATAATCACGAAACTATGACAAAAAGCTGCATCCGCTGTCTGAAACGTCTGACTGTTTCAAACTTTTATCTAGTTGCTTGAGTAACTATTTTTGGTGTATCTTATTACCTGGATGTCTAACCTCCATCAAGGTATGACAACTTGTATTTTACAGCTAGAAACGTGCAGTTGTAATCTTTTATCCGATATGTATTTTGATGAACCTTATATAAGGAAGCTAGAGTTACAATGCACCCCAGGGTTCCGTCGGACTTCCACTGAAGCACCAACTATAGTAAGGCCCCTTTTTTCATTCAACGGCGATCGCTGAGCAACTGTTCAGAGACCAAAATTAGATTTGTGTAACCCTTGATTTCATAGATGAAGTATGATGTAAAAGTGGTACTTAAAATACAACAAATACACAAAACGTGAAGAAATCGTTCTTTGCCAATGAAATACGTCGACTATGATAATATGACTATGTTTGTTACATTGATTGTTGATTGCTCATATTGCTTGTTTGTATTGGACTACCCAAATGCTGTAACTTATTGTTATTGTATTTGTTGTTGTAACTTTTATTTTCAGAGGTGATGTTTGATATTAGCTGCTGCTATAGTGCATCACCTCTGTGTCCTGTGTATTCTTCAATTGATTAATAGGAACAAAAACACGTCGAACGAATCCGCAAATTGCTCAGTCGTCGCTCATTGGTCGCTCATCGGTTGCAGCCTTCTAGTGGAAAGAAACTGTTACCCCGCTGTTGCCTGAACATAGCGTGCTGACGACGGTACACAGATGGTACTTACACGGCACGTACTTTGCTAAAAGCGTGCAAATCCCTGAGCCATCTCTAATCTTCGTTAGGCACCTTCCGCTGACATTAGCTCATTGAAGCAATGTAGAGCTGCGCATGTCGTCCCATTGCCACGCCCCTCTTTGACTGATAGGCAAAGAAAACATGTCCAAACTTCCTCAAATTGTATCGGTGTCTTTAACAGGGTTGCGATTTTGAAAGTCTATACTGCGCTGTGCAATTTTCGCTAATGCTCAGCCGTGCAGATGCTCGGTCTATATATAAAGCCCTCTATGAACATTGCAATCTTCTGCCAAAGTACTGTCATTGGGCAATGGACTGGTCCAAATTATAGATGCAAATCCCACGGTTCCTTCACTTGAGCGAGTCTGGCAGGACCGATTGCAGCAGCCGGTTCGTTCCAGCTTCGGTGTGACAACGCCTCCTCTCGTCTGAGGATCTTCGGAAGGTTCCCAAATTCTCTCCAATTCCTGGAAGACACTGATCTCCAGTTGACCATCCAAGATGCCGAGGGTAAGGTTTCATTTCATTTCCGTACTTTAGACTTCAAGATGATAGCCGCATTTATATTATATAAGACTTGATATTCTTTACTAACGACCCAATGCAGTAAGTTCTCCTGCAATATCATCTGCAAAGGGGCTACATTTCACCCAACGGGTGTTTAGGACAAACGCCCTTGTTAAGTTCGAAAAGATGCCTCGCTCACGACTTAATGCAACAAACACTGTATGCAAAGTCTAATTTCCTCTTTCTGTCGCAACACCATCGGAAAAATAGCTACGTTTCAACGTACGGGTTTCAACAGTTTCCTTCGGCTTGTCAAAGACAAACGTTCTTGCTGCAAGTCGAGGCATCACAAAAGACTAATCAGTTTATGTGCGGTGCGCCATCAAAGGATTATATCATTTCACGCAAAGTCTTGGTGGGATTTGGGTGTTGATAGATGGTACCATTTTATGGCCTTGTTTAATTATTCACTATGTTTGACTATTAATTGTGAGCATTTTTGTCGAGTTTTTTTAATCGTTTACTATGGCTAAATGTTGTGGTAACCGACATACCGATACTAGGCGAAAGAGGATGTTTTGTGTATTACTGAATATGGGAATACGAGTACAGATTTGTAGCTGTGATAGTTACAGCGTAAGAAGTCTCACCTCAAAAGCTCGAAACAACGGAAACAGTTTCCACGTAAGGAGATTAGACAGCTAAAGGGCAAGGTCTTATTGAAGGGTAGAGCAAATTGGAAGTAGAGTGTGTCCATAGGGACATCTGATCCCGTAAAATCCTAACACCAACTGTTATCTTAATGTTCAATGTCTTAATATTTGATATGACGGAAGGAGGGCCTTTGGTAAGTGCATCAATTCTGAATATGTGATGACGATTGTTTTGTAGTATAAGTTCAAACATAATGTAAACTTAAGTCTACAGACAAGAGACAGATTTGTTGATTACAAAAACACCCAAAAACGTCTGAATGATTTCGAATTAGATACGTTAGAGTCATATTAAAGCATGCATTCCTTATTAGTCTACAATGTTACAAACAAATCTTTATTCCTCTGAGCACGTATATCAGATTACAATCAATTATTTAAGTTACAGTTGAGAATTCGCTCGACAGCTTGACAGCTAAGGTCTGAAGCGGAGACAAGAAGCAATTAGCAGTCTCTCCCGAGGTATTCTTATTGCAAACCAGATGGCACGAGTATTAAGACACAAGTGGCTAAGAAAGCACCGCATCCAAGTGTACCCGACGTACTTTATGTTGGTACGCGTGTCGTATCATGTTTTTTTCTGCAAGTAAGGCCATAATAGTGTAATATATTGATGGCATCCTCTTAACATTTGCTTTTGTCTTGCTAGTAAGGCCGTACTAAATTCATTACATGGGTTGTATCCCCTTCACATTATCTTAGAAGACTTTGGAAAACTTCGCTCATGGTTCGAAATGCGATTTGTGTAAGGAGTAAATTTACGACAAATAAAAGCTTTTGCGGCAGGAAAAGAGGCATTCTACGACATAAGCATCCTCTTCTTCGCATATATTTGCTCATTTTTGCAGCTTCTAAGTACAGTATGATGTTTGACTTGGGGGGAGGGGTAAGTTGGTTGACGGAAATTGCGCGAAAAATGCGCGCGGATGCCATCTGTATAATCAAGCCAGCGTGGCCTAATATTACAATCTCTAGTAGCTTTTGCGGTCAAAGGAACTAATAATTCTTGTCAGATTATGCCATGAGAGGTATGTGCTTTGTGGACATGGCCAATAAAGCAAAGGGATTACGTGTCTGAAAAGTGTGATGAATTTGGAGATAAGGTACCCAAACTTGAATCCAATGCTGTCATGCTGCAGTGCGATCGACATGCCCATCCGTCACACCCCGGCTGCCTGTCAGCACGCCTGCTCCGTATCCAGTTTCAGATCGAAGCGTCAAGTTCTAAACTGGTGCCAACTGCAGTAAGGGGGGGGGGTGGAGACTAGGAATTGTTTTGCGTGTGTTAAGCGGTTGTGGAGACTAGAACCGTCTCAAGTAAATGAAAAATCTGTCATTAATTTCTCTCTCTCTATCTCTCCCTCATAGCTTGGTCAGTCGCAGGGGTAGCATAACGTAAAAGTAAATGAAAAGCATGCCATGAAATCCTAGTGAAAATATTATTTACATTGAGGTGCAAGTGAATGATAAGGCTGTAAGTGATTCCTGGTGAAAACGTTATCTACATAAAGGTACTTTCTCACTCTCTCTCTTAACGTTATCTAAATAAAGGTACAAGCAAAAGAAAATGCTGTCACAAACTTCTAGTGAAAACGTTATCTACATAAAGGTATAAGTAAATGAAAAGACTGCCATGTATTTCTAGTGAAACTGTATCTACATAAAGGTGCAAGTAAATGACAAAGTTGAGACAAATTCCTAGTGAAACGTTATCTACATATCTACATAAACTGCAGCAGGCAAACCTTCTAAAGTCCCAAACCGCAAACCGTCTAATGAATTTTTTGCTTTATCTTACAACGTCAAACAATGGGCCACCCAGTGCACATGCCTATATTCACGTATGGAACAGAACAGAGCAGAGCAGATAAGAACAGCGCAGAACAGATAGAATGGTTTTGTGGACATATTCTCCAAGCAGAGGTTTCGGTTGAGAGGGCCAAGAGTGGCCGCGATTTTAAACATTTCTCTCCATTCACAGACTTCGCACCTAGTTACAAAATAGGCCGTGATATGGCAGAGTGATGAGCTAGATTGAAAATGATTAAAACGTTCCGTTCTGTCGCAGAGGTGGAGGGAGAGATACCATGAAAATCGCGGCCACTCCTAGCCCATTCGACCGAACATCTGCTTGGAGAATAGTGTGGACACAAACTGGACATTAATGTCACTTCAAGGAAGCTACAACTAGCATTAAAATCGAGCGACCTGGTTTTCTCTGCAAAATCAGCATCTAGACAAGGAGCATGTCGAGCTAATTCTAAAGCAAACGCGAATGCATCGTGGCATTTGCTATAGCTTGCAACATAACTACCCTTCTTGAGTCCACGACTATATCCATCATGAAAGTCGCAAAGGGATTCGTTTGGCAGCGCAAATGTTACCTATAGGGGGTGCGATCAATATCCTAGACAATAATGGGCCCATACCAATGCAACACGCATGCTTGCTGCGACAACATATCTTAGCACTTTGCCGCATTGCGTTTTGATAAGGTCCTCTTTTTACTAGACGGTGATCGCGCTGAGACATCGCAGCGACCTAAATTGGACATGAGCAGCTCTTTATCTTAAAATTTAGATATGATGAACAATGTAAAATTGTGAAAAAAAGACAACAAAACACAAAAAGCGTAAAAATGCAATTCGTAAAGCTCTCTGTCAAATTCTAGGTCACAGTCCATGGTTCGGTTGCAGTCCTGTTGCAGCGATGTAGATGGGGTAGGAGGTATTGGGAACTATTTTCAGCAGACGGCGATCTCTGACCAACGGTTGAGCAACCAAAGTTGGATTTTTGTAACCCTTCATATCAGCATTAGAATATGATGTAAGATTTAAAAGTATGATTCAGAATACAGCAAACACAAGATCTAAAAAGATGTTCTTTATCTATGAAATTCGGTGAGTGATCTGCCAAATCGCACCCTCTAGTGGAAAGTTCGTGCAAGCATGTCGTCTTGCACGGTGGAGAGCTAGCCAGGCTGCTAGGGGATTAGATTCCAATCAAGTCTATTGCAGCTTTACCTCACTTAATCCTTAGTTTCCCATTGCCCCATCTGCCTTTGCTTTATGTAGCAATCATCATTTGCAAACCCCTGCTGTCTGCAGGCTGATTGCAAGGGAAAACACAGAGGCGATCTTTTAAAAATAGTAAAGGTACAAATATGTCAATCGCCTTCGTACATTACGTACTATATTGATGTACTATATGTATAAAGCCACTTGTACAGGAAGACAATCTAGCTAAAATCTCAAGCTAATTGTGGATCCAACTGAAGTTTTAAAAAAAGACTCCTGACATGGTTGTAGATATGAACTTTGCGCAAAAAATGTTAGACGGTAAATTCTCATTACGTGATGATTTACTTACGGAACTGTAAAAGGATGACAGCTGTTTCACGCTGTGATGAAGGAGAATTTCAATAATGATCTAATGAAACGTATCTAATTTCAATCTGTACCTCTTATTAACCACGGTACACAACTCAATGCAAATTGTCCATATCTTCATCGATTAAAATCGTGTTACGAAAAGAGGGATCTGACCACTGGCTCGGCGCTAATGCAATTATGAATCCGTTTCTTTTGACAAAGCATCAAGACTGCAGCAAATATCGTGGAACAAAGCCAACCTTAGAACCGGTGCAATTTCGTAGAGAGTAGAGTGTTCGCCTTGCATTCGGTAGGTCGTGAGTTAGATTTCAGTCATACAAAAGACTTTAAAATTTTTTTGGTCAGAAATTACCCGCAATGGCAGCCTTTCTAGCGCTGAATTGATGCAGGGTTTACAGGTTTCACATAATCACAGCATATATATATATATCTTATCCACACTTGCATTTTTTTTTAACTGTCGCAAGGGTCTGGGGGCGGCTGCCATTCGGCGCCACCAGGTGACCTCAATACGACTTTCCCCAACCGAAGTAAGGTACCCATTTACACCTGGGTGGAGTGAGGAAAGTCGTGTAAAGTGCCTTTCCCAAGGGTACAAGATCGGTGACATGACAGGATTCGAACTCGGGACATCTTGGTTCTGAGTCGAATGCTCTGTCGTTGCGCCACACGACCCCACACAAAAGATACAAAATGATTTCTCTGCTCTCAGCATTTGGGAAAGCGTATGGGAGTAGAACACACAAAGACATACACACATAGTACACACACCACTACTAGTAGACTAGCCGCATGCTCTAGTGATTGCACAAAATTGAAATGGACGCCACCTTATGCACCATCTGGTGTGAAAGGACTTTAACTAACTTTTTTTAACGCCAAACTGACACACAAGTTTTCTGACGCATTAGTACTGTTACAAATTAAAAGAGGCAAGCATTTATTAATTGCAGCAACATGCATTACCTTGTTAGACTGCAGACGTACTAATGAAAAGTCATATCTGATTACTCTAATTAATCCAGATCAATACTTAGTACAAGTTGGGGTTGAAAATAAAACTACGGGTTTGATGAAAACAAGTAAACGGTAAAAAGTTACTTTGAACTCAAAACGCTGTAAAAATGGTAATAAACGTAAATCTTGCTAAAAAGAGACGGGGGCCGACACCAACTGCCGGGCATCTTTGATCCGTTGATGACGTCATACTTCCGCTTAGGTGAAGTGACGTAGTAAACAGAGACGGGGGCCGATACCGACTGCCGGACACCTTTGACCCGTTGATGACGTCACACTTCCTCACAGGGGAAGTGACGTAGGCTTCAGGTATTCTCCAAGCAGAGGTTTCGGTTGGGTAGGATAGGCACGCTCGTACCCAGCGCCGTGAAGAAGCCATAGGTTTAAATCGTGGGCTTAGAATTATGTCACATCAACTGCCGATCAAGCTCAACAAAATAAAGTTCTGGAATTCACAGCTGTCGTTTTTGTTGTTTTGTGCCTTTCTTGTTCCTCCGCGCGTAGTTGTGTACACAAGTACGTAACGGGCGACCTTCTACACTGGTAGTTAACCGTTATTTCTTCTAACTAAACACGTTGGAAACAAGACGAAAGTTCGCTATCTTGGGGGGTAAAATGTTGCTCAAGTGTGTTATGTTATAAGGAACAGAGATTTACAAAGTACCTTATCGTTGGCGCTGTTAGGGTGTTAAGATTACCTCTCTACATTGCGCTCGGAGGGGAGTTATGTCACGGACCCTACTTTGCCACGGGAGGGAGTTGGGCATTCTCTCCAGCGGCAAAACACTCGTCCCCAGGACAGTTTGAGTTTCCCAGCATGCGTTGCGCACACAAACTGCGTTCTCTTTCCCAGGACACAAAGAAACGCACACACGCTAATGCGCCCCAGTGAATGCGCCCCGCTATGCCCAGGCCCGGGTTTAATTAAGAAATAGGGGAAAGGACGCTGTGGAGGAGCGTGTAGGATAGGAGTATCCGGGATTTTTTATGTCGCTCTCAAGGACACTCCTACCCTACTCGACCGAAACATCTGCTTGGAGACTAGGCTTCAGCACTAATGAACTTGGAAGGGAATAGAAGCCTGGTCGAAAGCTCGTTGGCAAGCTCTTTACTTTGTGTGCGAAAACTGTGTGTACATTTGATAAATTTGACATAACGATCTTTTCTCGCTTATCGCAACATTTCACTCGGTAGCATACCAGGTAGCTAATTAATAAAGCTGGCCTGCAATATACGAGAAGGAAAACAATCTTCACAACCTGCCCCGATGATACAAAGATAATACATCAGTCCAGAGTCAGTATCTTGGTCCTCCAATGCCGCAGTTACTTAGGATTAGGTTCGTGCTCATCGACCCGACTAGATTGTCTTTCCGGCGAACATCGAAGCGAAATGACATCGATTGTAGTAGGTTAATGTGGCGCCTAATATGCAATACATCATCAAATGGACGAGATGTCAATGATTTAACGTGGAGGCGGGTCCATTCTGCAGAGACTGTGATTGTACCGAACATCTTGATGCATTATGTGGAAATTTTCAGTTGATCTTTCCAATCCTTGGGATAGTCTAGTCTTAAGAAGTACGGTTTCACGCGTCCGTCTTGGTCTCTGCAATTGTCGATAAGCGCAAATGTATCTGGCTTAATGTGTCAAGGCGGCTTTAGCCTAAGCAAGATTGGTACTGAAATTACATACTTATCTACCAAAAACCTAAACATCAACTAAGGCAAATTATAACCATACCAGTTCCCACCATCCTTGATTTCTTTTGATTAAAGATACTGATAAGAAAAAAAAGATGGTGAAAGATTGGAATCACTGACTGGTATATCTCAAATTGTTCGCATTTCGAATTCTCAAAAGTTTGAAAAGATTGGTATCAACAAGTCTTAAGACTAGACAAGGTTGTTGATATGAATCTCACGCAAACAACCACATCAATCTATCATCGTGCATTTGGGATGTCTTGCAACAGACCATTGACAATATAGCTCCCACTGCTAACTAATAAAACAAATAATTTGCACTATCGTAATACATTTTGTAACACCCCCATTCCAATAGGGCGACGACTTCGCTAGCGCTGCGACCGCGCGATTTGACTGCGCTGAACAAATTCCAAAGACACTTTTACATTTTGCAGGATATTTCAAGTTTGAAGTGAGGGGTTTCACAGATCCAACTCAGGTCGCAGTGAGCTCGCAGCATGATCTCCGTCTAGTGGAAAGGGGAGCCTAAGATCTAAGGGGCAATACAACATTAAAGGAGTATGATGCATGGTCCGGATGTGATGGACCATGCCGAGGTCCTTAGGTCAAAGCCATTCGATATTCTTCAGCTTTGTTCTCCGGCCTTAATTATTGATAAAGTTGCTTTTGATAATATGTTAGCTTGGGAGCAATAAGTTATTTATGTCAATAATTTGACTCCTACCGCGCTGTATGGTTTGATTGATCGCAGCGGCTGAAAGGGTTATAGGAGACAGGCATTCTTCCGGTAGATGATAAGTGGACGATGTGAGCAAATTCTGACCTAAAGCCAAAGCCCCCCCCCCCCCTCTCACTGGACGCGCGGCACGCTGGCGTCGTTGCGGCGGCCGATCGAATTGACAAAGCACGGATTTCCTCGACAAAAAACCATCCTACATGTTATACAATGGCGGAAAACGTGAAAATCAATACCAACACCATCCTAAACTGGCATAGAATGGCGGAAAACATGAAAGCTAACACCAACACCGTCTTACACTGGAATAGAATTGTAAAACTTGACCCCCAATACATGTGCCGTCCTACACTGGTATATGCGAAACCCAATACCAAGTGGGCGGCACCTACCCAATGGACGACCCCGTTAAAGGGTGCCGTTGAAAGTGGTTATTGGTAATAATTTGGCACAAGGACAAACGCCACCTCAAAAGAAAGGTAGCAAATGGCAGGAAACAGTGGCAAGCCATCAATATCCGTGGCTATACAGGCAAATGCTTTTTTTTCTGCCAGTGGGGACGATAGTTTTTGCATGATCTCTTTGTCCACTTCTGGGTCTCAATTTACTCTCAAATACCCGAGGATTCGAGGATTGATTGTGGTACGGTAGACAGCCTAGTTCTTTAAGGGGAGTGGAGTTAATGTGTGGAGACTATCTGAGCAAGATTGAGTCCTGATCCAAGACTCCAATTAGATATTGTAGGTATCGTAAGGTAGTTTGAGGCTATGTCATGTCTACAGGGGCAGTCATGCTAGTGAATACAGAGCATCTACCTGCTACACTTTGTCCAATAACTTCGTGTCATCAACCGTTATCCAAGAAGGGTTTGTGTTATCAAAAACTATAATTTTGAGTTCTGAACACTGGGATATCCTTAAGGTATTGTGAGCTTAAAATCAAAAGACTGTCAAGACTCGATTTTGATTATTGATTAAATACCCTCATATACTTTGTCCTCTAATCTATTACCGCCAACCATACAAGAATGAACTTACTCTCCGAGCAGAGCATGGGTTTCGGCTGGTTTTTGACGTGTTTTTAGGCGTTTTTGTCGGGCCTTCTACTTCCATCTCTTTTTTGTCAAACGCGACAAAAACGCCAAAAAACATGTCAGAAACCAGCCGAAACCCATGCTCTGCTTGGAGAGTAGAATGGACTGACTTATTACAAAAACCAATTTTAGTTCATTTTGTCTCTTCTTTACCGTTATCGTTTTGTACCGTACGCCTGACACTCTCATAGATGCTATCTTAAAAATCTAGCACAGTTTTATCTGTCACCATATAGCACTTCGCACGTGACCTGTCACTCTTAGTGTGTAATCTCGACAAGAAATCAATTCCCCTGCTCAAAACAACGGCGAGAATCCAATTATGAAACGCTGTTCGGGTCTTGAGGCTCCCTCGAGCCGACAGGGTGACAGACAGAAACGATATTCTGCTTCGATTTTCTTTCAGCGGGCCGGCAGTTTATGAGCGTCTTCGCGACATCAATCAAGACGCAAACTGCTGTACCAATGTGTCTTAGTACCGGGTCTCAAGGAGGTCATTGGAACGGAGTGGCAGACTTGTACATGACTTTTGGTTATAGGGCCCTGTCACACTTGTGCGTATATTCAAGTGCGCATGAGTTCCGCAGTAACATTTTTTTGGTTTAAGTAAATTAGCTCCGATGAAGTTGATTTCTACTTTGACCCACCGTTGAGCAGTCTAGTTATCAGACCAAAGAAATTGATCTTCGACTGCAAACTCAATTGAAACGAAAAACAAATTATTGATTAATACGCGACTCCTGCGGGCCTGTATATACGTACAAGTCAAGTGTGACAGGGGCTTTACTCCCATTCCACTATGACGGCGCTCTCGTCGTGCGCTCTCTGCGACCTGAAATTTAACAGAGCGCTCGACGAATTCTCGAGATGAAAAACGAATCTTTTTTGCGCTTTGTTTGTTTTGTTGTCTTTCCAGCCATACTTTTACATTTTCCATGATATTCCGATTATGTAATCAAGGATTAGATAAATGCGATTCAGGTCGCAGCGAGAGCGCAGCGAGAGCGCAGCGAGGGCGCAGCGAGGGCGCAGCGAGGGCGCAGCGAGGGCGCAGCGAGGGCGCAGCGCCATCGCCGTCTAGTCAAGTGGGACCATAAACCCTTAAAGCGATCAAAGTGCACTCAACAAAAAGCAGGCAGGTGGGAAGTAAACGGAAGACTATACGATGAACAGGGATTGAAGGACATCTGGCTGTCCGTTTTTATGTTATGATCTTTTTATTGGAAAACAACAAAGCAAACTACTTAATCTATTTTCTTTTATCAGTTATTTTATTTGTAATTGGGCTCGTATAAAAAGCTATTTGCTAGCTCATTGTCTAGAGAAGTACACTTGCAATAGGAGAAGACATGAAATAAATACGAGTACACTTTTCAGCAAGCAAAAAAATGTAATGTCGTTGTAGATGGGAGTCTATGCGATTAACATAGATTGAAGCATGAATAGATGAAGGACGCATCGGAAGCCAATTTCCGAAGATGTAATTGGACTCATTTAAAATACCATGGTACGCCGTGGGTATCTAGAAGAAGAAAGCCTTCAGAAGACTTATATGGGCGTCTCTTTCCCAAAATGAACACTGGACTAGTTTTCGTGCTGCAGCTACCTAATAAACTCAACTAATTATCGGGTCATTTGATTCGGTTGTCAGAAATTCAATGGCACTATACGTTGTTAGCCCGTTGTCTGAAAGAACTCCGCATTGGACAGACATTGGGGAAACAGCAATGTTGATTTTCGATAGATACTGGGACAGCTCATACGCTGTAACTGCTAATCAAACAATTATCTAGTCATTTGATGCGCGAGTGAGAAACGCCAACTGCGGGACAACCCTATCATGAGAGTACTCACACAGCGTCGTCCACCTGGCAGATTATCAAGTACTTTCTTACTCTCCAACCAGAGGAGGGGTTCCGGCTGTTTTTTGACGTGTTTTAGACGTTTTTGTCGGGCTTTCTACTTGTTTCTTTTTTTGTCTCTAAAAACCTCCGTTGTGGTTTATAGAGACAAAAAAAATGACAAAAACGCCTAAGAACACGTCAAAACCAGCCGAAACTCCTCCTCTGCTTGGAGAGCAGTATTTTCTCCTCTGCACTCAAGTCTCTAGCAATCGACTTCGACGAACAGAGCAGCGGCTGTTCCAAGTACTGTGGTGCAGTACTTGCGACGGTAGTGAGACGTGACAGGTCGCTCGGTGTAATATAACCAGCTGCTGTCGCGCCGCGTGCCTGCGAAGTTGGTGCGTTACACCGAAGGGCGGTTATACCGGCTATATAGATACAGATACTGTACCTACACATTTACTAATGACAACGGTGACAATGAATAAAACGTAGTGGTATTCTGGTGGGTTCATCTGCAACACCAGCATTTAATTTTGTCTTTTGTTTGAACCTTTTTTTATTTATGAGAAGCTTAAATCGGCCTGCAGGGCGCTTTTTATCGAGGCCATGAGGTAAGAGGTAAGGTAGGATCAGATGAAATATACTTGCAACGATTCACAACTTGAGCAACCGTTAATCATCTTAACATAAAAGCAGGCGCATAGTTGCAAGGACGAGAAGAGTGTTAAGCAGCACCATCGTTATCTAGGGCGCTTAGACATCAAACATTGTCTCACATGGTATGGCATCTTCAATCTTACCTTAGGGAGACATTGAACAATAATAATCCCCGCAGCGCAACGCAAGTCGTCCTTCTACAGCGCACAAAGACACACCAACAATACCTGATCGAGAAACCAATCATCCCTGGACGCAACCAGTTACATTATAAACACAGTGAAAGAAAACTCATTCTACGGTTCATCATGAAAACTAGTCTCCTATTCACTGGTGATAGATTGCTTTAGAATCATCAAAGGGTCACTAGATGGATTGAGGTCAGTTGAGTGATTTAGAGGAGGTTTTTTCTGCACCTGCGGCACAAAACTGACTCAATACACGGATCCCTTAAGCTTGATATTTCTATCATTTTTATTTGCTGGAACAGACAGTAATTCCACTGGAGTCGGGTGGGCCCTAGGGCATTGCCGTGAGGAATTCTCGCCAAGTCCTTGTCATCGCGTTATGCATCAATGGTAACCTAACTCTCGTGGTTATGGCAAAACTCCAAAACTATATAACATATAATTGCAGCCAGGAAAAATAAGATATCTTTGCATATTAAGAAATCGGAGTCATGTGCTTTGATTTGAATATTATTCATTATTTCCTGCTTGTTATTCTCAGTACTGCATTATATGTTTATTTTCCTTGTTTACCAATTAAGATATTTGATGTATATGATTTGATATCAGTTTCCTTTCCACTTATAAATTACTTTATGTTTTCATAGGATCCAGGGTATTTATGTTCCTTATAGTATCTTTTCCTGTTCTTCACATATTGTTGTTGATTTTTTTTTTTGAAACTGCAATAAAAAATGAATAAAAAAATCCAAAACTCAATATAGCTACGAACTAGAGGGTACTGAAGAGACACTGCTGTGGCAATGAAGTCCATGGATACATGTATAAGAATGATGATGCTGAAATCGATTGAAATCAGCGAAAAGCTTACATTAGAATCAATGGAAAATTACGGCTGATTTGATTTTGAGTTTATTAGAATTGCAACAGTGCAATACACGTGGGACACAGGCAGCTATTGCTGGTGTCGTGACCCACACATATTTTACACTTGGGTGAAGTGTAGGAATTCGTGTTAAATGCCGTTTCCCCAAGGGCACAACATCGGTGGCGTCAGGGGATTCGAACCAAGGACAGCTGGGTTCTGGGCCACAAACCCTGCCGTTACGCCACACGCCGTTGCGTCACTTTATTGACGGTCAAACCGGAACCCAAGCTTTAAAGACACTAAGATCATCAAGGAAAAACGTCGATATTTGGCAAACTCCATATAAAAAGAATATATGACTGAAATTGCGATGGGATCCAGTGCACTAGACTATAGGATTGTTATAGACTTGACCACCTGCTACTTGTAAGTGCAGTTTTATATCTTACTCAAGCATGACGGCTCAAGGAGACCCGCCTATGGAAGGAGAACCACAAGAAAGAACTTCCGTAGCTACGTAACCGCTGACGATCAGGGTAATGCTTAGGTTCCATTTCCAATCCGCGGCCCGGCTGTTTGCGAAAAAAATGCATATCAAGAAAGTGCACAATATATGGTTATGAGTAATTGTTTTACGTTTTGTGTCTTTTGTTGTCTTTCATATCATATTTTCCTTCCCACAAGCTGCCCGGTTGGGCCCCGGATTGGAAATGTGCCGATGCATTACCTTTTCTATACCAACAGTTTTGAATACTTTAACGCGCTGTATGAGTGAACTTTATGTGCTGTCACTTTGGAAGGAAATCATATACCCTTTTGTGTTACAGGTAACGAGATGCAACTAATTTCTATTAACGTACGAGAAATTAAGGAGCATCTGTTGGTTTTATATCCTTCTTGATAACACGATGTTGGCATAAATTATTCATGGTGATTTAATGGATGGCCTGTAAATACCTTATTTATGTCTTGTTAATGGTTCCAGTGTACGCAGCCACGTCATTAAGATTACAGTTAAACAGGCTCGACGTTGGAAGTTATAAACAAAGTCTAGCTACCATTTCTATGCCATTTAAGCAGCTTTTATGTTATATAATTTCTAACGGTACTACGGTTGCTTAAAACGTATCTCTGCCTGAAAGTGCATTGCTACTAAAATACATGTACTATAGATACGGGTATGAAAAGCAAGAGCAAAATGCTTGTGCAGTAAAATGACAAACAGTTAACAAACACACACACACACACACACACACACACACACACACACACACACACACACACTCAAACACATACACAGAGAGAGAGAGAGAGAGAGAGAGAGAGAAAGGGAGAGAGGGAGAGGGAGAGGGAGAGAGAGATAGAGAGAGAGAGAGCGAGAGAGCGAGAGAGAGAGAGAGAGAGAGTAAGAGTAAGAGGGATGCACATACTCAGATGATCTCGCACAATCAAACATTCAAATTACCATTCAAACAAGCCGAAGGGGGTTACTGTTTGAAACTTGTACTGAGTCGTACAATCTTGATTTATAATGTCAAAACCAGAAGTCTGCAACATTCTCCAACAGATTTTGTTCGGCCTCTACATTTCTCTCTTCATTTTTCTTGACATCACATCTCGAGCACATGTAATGTAAATGTAGATCACGTACAAATGCGACAATGCTTAACACGATTCTATTGATTTATTGAGTTCATATCTGCCATGTCGTTAACTTGTCGATTTTCTCTACTTTAAGCCCAATGGTGTAATCCTATGTATTTATGTGTGGCTGAATATTGCTGACGTTGTATTGCCAATGCTCTTTCCATTGACAAAACTCTACCGAGGGCTATTCTCCAGGATAATGAACTTTGGCTGATTGCATTTTGCTTGCAATGATGATTGTTTATGATATTTATAGCAGATTTCCAGCATAATTGAGAAAACATATATCTCAAGAAAAGAGTTATCCATGGATGTTAAGGTCAAACAGTTGCATGCTGAGCATTTCATGAATACAAAATACTTGGCAACGATGTGAAGAAAGATTGTGCGTTTCTTGATTTGTGAATACTGAATACTATCGACTTCTATAAAAAGGTATATTAGACAGTTTGAGTGTCTGCAAACTGTTAGTAATATGAATATCGTTATTTCTTGGAGCACAGCTGTATATTTAAACAGCTATTTTTAGCTAGTATGATGTCAGGATTGTAAATGTGAGAATTGCACTTTATATAAATATGACTTGTATGAACATCTATGTATGTTCACAATTATACCACAACGTTGTCATCTTCATCATCGTTCACCACCTCATTACATGCATGTCTCACCTCTTCTCTTGCACATAACGTTGAACTTGATATTGCATGTTCAGGTGACTCCGAAGTTAAGAAAACCGATCGTTCCTCCTTCAGGAAAGGTATGCGAAAAGATGGAATGTTGTGCCTGGTCTGTCTTGTGAAATAGTTGTGTTGTTTTATGTATGGTGCTAGAGCATGGCTATCTTAGTTTGCGCAAAGTTATGTGTTTAGTTTAGCTTTTCCAAAAGAGTATATCATGAAGCTAGTAATCACTGTAACGTTATCAAAAATCTGAAAAATGTGTAAAAGGAATATTGTAGTACCTTCAGTCAATCTTCAGTTGCTAGACTTCAAATGAAACCCAAAAGCACAAAGGCAAACGTAAAACAAAAAAGATACAAATATTTCGTATAAAGTATGCCCATGAAATATACTAGAGCATCAACCGATCTAAAATTCAACTAATTGAAAATTCTAACAGAGAATTGTACTATTATGTTCTACATCTATGTTTGCAATTGGAAAAACTTGGGGAAACGTTTGCATCACACACATATACTCTAATGGAAAAGTTGATGATGTGTTTAGAACCCGCATGCATATATAGCAGTAGCATGGCAGGTGCTGTGCATGTATCATGTCACAAATCTCCATTCCACCATCAGCAAGGAAATACAGGTAATGCCTCGGTCCCAATTGCGCCGGTGCCCGTCGGGGGTATATTTCCGGCCGGGCCCTGAAGCCAAAAATTTGTCCCGGTGGTATGATGGTACCTCCCGGTGCTCGCACGATTAGCTCACGACGTCTTTTGGTTACCGGGTCCCTTTCACTTTAAATCTGAGTTAAATTGATACCAGGATCCCGGCAATCGCAGAGTACCCCACATGTCCACGTAGGGGTCACGCCCGAAAGTGCCTGAAAACATCCTGTAAACTACCCGACAGGGCCCCTTTTCCAATTGGGACCGAAGCATAAAACCACTTATTAGTAACCCAAGTCCACCATTAGTAACTCTCTCTGGTTCTGACCATCCCTTCACACCAACTCAGGTTATGCCAAAGACTAAAAAGACCCAAGCGGTAAGTTACGAAAACCTGTAATATCTCTCCTATAGAATACATTACTAAATGTCATGACTTCCTGAATGTGTCATTTCTATGCATTGTTATAGAAAATGTGTCTGTGAAATAAATGTTCTATCACAACTTTATTGAATTTCCATTTACCATACCTTTTCATGCAAACGTATTCGAATATAAGTGCTATGGTTTTAGTCCCTTTAGAAAGTAGAATCTGGTTGTCTACCTTAACTATATCAATTACAGTGATAACGTTCATGTTTCGATACAGCCAACTGAGTCTCCAAAAAAGACCAAGAGTTCGAGTAAGGTAAGTTTGGTAGACGAAATGTCAATACAAAACTTTCAAGCTATTTAACTTTTAGCCATTGCACCATACTGATAGGAAATCGTTAAGTCCCCCAAGTCAGCTATAAAGGCTTAACCTTTCTTTATAGATGCAGATGTGGATCCCAAGTTTAGCTTAAGTAATCTTTATAAATCATTGTTAGTACATCGCAGCTAAATGTCGCCAGATTGCATATGAATCCAGTTGTAATGTGGTTAGAGAATACTATGCTCTTTACCGCAATGCCTTCGACGCTTGAGGATGAATAGCTTTCAAATTCAGGCAATATTCAGAACACGATTGTGCGATAAATTTCCTTTAGCAAAGTCTCGATACTCTCGAATTGTTTTTAGTACTTTAGCTAAAGTGTTTTACATGTAATAACGTGACACATATCAGCCCGGTATTGGCTGGGAGGAACAAAGGCAATAAAAGTAATTCGCTGAATGTCGACGATCGATGAACATCCAGGACATCAAAATAAATCAGGTCTAGGGGCAACCCGATAGCGTTATTGGTATACGCAAGATCAGATAGACCCAGCTGCTCACTGCGGCAAAAACTTTAAACGTTTTCAACTATGTAAAGCATCTTTGGTATCACAGCAAATAGGTTAATGTTATTCGAATACGTGGAAGGTGCCGTAGTTGGCAAAGGCATTGATATACATGTACATCACAAAAATTTGGAATAGAGACAATTGTAAATAAATAAAGACTAAGCGTGACGCAACCAACACTTGGAAGAATTGGGACTTACCCAAATCATCACATATTATTTGGTTGTGATATAAACTTCATGTCTAATCATTGCAGTCAGTGTGTCACCTAAACCAGCTCAATAAAGGAGTAAGGAAGAGTTATGACCATAAAGATTTGACCATTTCAGATTTAGAACCATGTCGTCATTTCTACACGGTTTATCAGTTGTTTTTGCCCACTCGACGACTTTTGGGTCTTAACACTCGTCAACTTGCCTTACGATGATGCATAGCGTTATACCAAAAGTTGCCCTTTGCAAAGGTAGGGCTCTAGGCAGTGTCTGAAAACGTGCCAACATACTGCGGTTCACTGACACATTCTCGCTAGTCTGGTTGAATGCATTCGACCCAATGTCATGGCGCTATGCCAAATACGGTGCTTGAACCTCCGCCAACTTCAATACTGCATCAGTTCACGCCCAGTGTGGTGCTCTATAGGGTAGCTGGCGGGACATATTGCCATCTAAAGTGGAACAAGTCTTTTTACAATAAGTTACGAATATCGAACGAAACGGAAAGATCGAAGCAGGTTACCCGGCTAATTACTTTCAATAGATATTCAAAGAGCACGCTGGCGGCCAACCAGAATGTCGAGATTAGCTCGATGTCAACTTTCCGCATTTTTCAAAAAGAGCCAGTCTTTTCTACCTATAACAGTTACTGTACTTCGAGGTGATGACAAAATCGCTTGATTTTATTCTAAGAGAAGACTTCAAGTGTCAATTGATCTTTACTACTTCTCGTGTCGATTCCAAAGCATTGTACAGTACTTATTTCAGTGCCCGCCCGCGCTACCAGTAAGATACAATTCATCTGCTTACTTCTAAAGCTAAGGCAAACTAAATCTAAATAAAAATGATTACTTGGTTCTTAATTTTTGCAGAAGGATAAAAAGAGCAAGTCGTCCTCAACATCGTCCCCTGCAAAGGTAGGGTCTCTAGTAGTCCACATGCATGTATGGTTAAACGATTAATGGGTTCAATGATTGTTACCAGAACTGTGATATTATATATTACATTCGTAAACCCAATATTTCCAGGTTTTCGTGGTTCTTGTCTCATGATGCTATCCCATATAAAATTTTCCTTTTCTCCTAAAACTCAAACGTTTCTCGGTAGCGTCATGTTGTTAGAATGTATCCCCTGGTTTCTTTCCTGGTTCTCTTTCACACGTTGCGCACGAGTGCCTGTATGCTGAACCGATGGAGAATGAAAGATACAGTATACTTCTGAATCAAGGTTGAACTGTAATTTACAACACAAACAAAAAATGGACTTGCCCAAATTTTGGACTATCCGACTCCAGCCTTTGCCAAGGAATGAGCAATCAACCGCTTCTGTGACGCCAACCTTGCTTCATACTTACTTCTAGATGTACCAACACAGGTGAATTTCAAGCCAATATAGATCATACTAAACTTATAGCTGTTGTTATTTGCAACACACCATTATAGAAGAAAAGCTCCTCCTCCAACAGCAGTGGCGGCAGCAGTGACAACCCTTCAGGCGGAGGCAACTAGCAGGACCAGAGGAGCGAGATAAGCAACTTTTCTAACGTCAAGCAGCAACCGATGGCTTTTCTCATCAGCCTTCAAGTGCACCTAAGTCCCGGATGTTCATGACGTCCCGGATGTTCATGATACCCCGGATGTTCATGAGGTCCCGGATGTAGAGGCTTCACCACAATGACGCACTGACCATTCGAAGAAGGCATGCTGAACGCATTATGTAGATAATCCTTTAAAGGAAAGAATTTAAGACAGTAAGCTTGAAGCCATCAAAAAGAGCGTGCTAGTGGTAGTTTTAAGAATTGAATTTTGACAGGCTAACATAGAAATTAAGAAAATGCGAAATTTGTAAGGTTGTGTATCTCTATTCCTTATATGGTAGACGGCCATTTTCTGAAAGGTCCGGGGTTGTGACGTATATGTAGTAGTGATTCGTGATTGGCCAGTAGATGTTACGTAGGTGAGGGAAAGGCATGGATTCGCTGACACAAAATTAGATTTAGCAGGATGGCGTCATCGCTATAGAAATTGAAACATGGATCGCTACATATTTACAGTGCTCAATGATAGATATTTATAGATTCAGGGTTTCATAACCCTCCTGAGCGTTCCCTTATGTAGATTTATGCTAATTAGCTAACGTCTTTCACGGCTGATAGTACAGGAAATACAGAGGAGAAACTTGCACCTTTTGAACTACAGTTAGCGTGTTTACATGTATTAAGGAATACTCAGGATTCGTCGGATTGTGTAGCAACAAGCAAAGGTGTAGAACATATCACTTGTAGACTGTACTTATCTAGATATATTGTAGCTTGCATACGGCCGGTATATATATATGTGTAAAATCATACGTATTTTGTATATGCATAAGTAGTTGTCAATCTCCGGTATGAAAATTCAATAAGATAAGAACAATATCAAATCGCATCAGTGAGTATAAGTACCTATTGGCAAGTTGAATGATTTAATTTTTACCAACCGGCGTCGTGAATATGAGTGGTCTATACGTTTAGTGCTTTTGAGCGGATTTTAAGGATGAAAGATGCCGTTATGAATGAATGAGTGGTTATGATAATCATACTATATAACACAAGACTCATGTAGTGCTTTCGGACGGGAAACAATGAATACGTACTTATTGTCGAACGTCAAAATCTCGCGATATTAAGACTGTGAAGCAGACTTTATATAGAGACGCTGTGCATTGGTACATCCAGTGATAGGCTAGAGTGTACATACATTTAGTGTATTGGCTACCTGGCCGTGTTGTGTGAGTGTGTCTAAAGAATATGCGTTATCTTTAGTACATTCTATCAATGGCATACAGTACAATCTGAAAAGTTGACACGAAAAGCATTAACTGAAGACAATGTGTTGCTCGTCCAACATTTTTGTTTGCAGCATGAAAAGACAGCAATTGCTGATTGTATAGTTGAGTATGTATTCCATCACATCAGTACATATTATTTGTAGATACATGTACATGACTATTTCTTATCGCCATTTAAGTTAGATACAATGTTTTAAAAACGTTCTATCACTGTGGTTGTGTGTTATGAAAATACCATCAAAAATTACTCAGTATTGCAACCTTTTGGGTTCCATTAATATGATACCATGTATCAATACCTTTTTATGTAATCATGACCCTCACATAATGGCTGGTAGTTACCATGTTATTTATGTGACAGCAATAAGCATTGGCCATATTGTGTGACAAGTTGCTGTGTTCATCGACCATACTCATGTCTGGTAGTGATGACACTGCTTATGCATAGTCAAGCATCTAGCAATAAAGTCATCGATGTGCAATTATGATGATTCTGTTATATTTTGATGTCACTGAGAAATAGTACAGGAGCCAATTGCTAAAAGAGGCATAGGAACGTGATTTCGTTCAACCCATCTTACAGAAAAAACAACTGTCAAGAGCTTCACTGGTATTAGCCCAAAATAGAGGTTTAAAACAATTATAATGTTTCTGACAAAAGACACGCTTTTCCCGTCCTGAGGGTTAGTTCAGTGCCCAGAAGTTATCTCTTGGCATTGCATTGAGCAAACCCTTCAAAAGAAAGAACTTTTGTATAGTAGGCCATCTGTCAAATCTCTCCGCGGTCGCAGCCTCGTGTTGAAAAGAGATCGAGCCTCCGTTGCAGGCTTCCCCATGGCGAGTTTTCAAATTATCTGGGCCAGATTCTTTGGCTGGGGGGGGGGGGGGTTGTATCTGCTTGGGGGACTGTAATCGCCGTAGTTACAGACCCGCGCGTACCCGCAAGCAGATACGGGGCCCCAGCAGATACGGTCCCCAAGCCGAGACACGCACCCCCCAGCCAAAGAATCTGGCCCCGATAAGTTGAAAAATCGCCGTGGGGAAGCCCGCAGCGGAGGCTATGGGATCCTGTTCGACTGATGCACAAATGCCGCCAATAATGCGGCAGTCCGCAATGTCATTAGCATTCCTCTGCATTCCTGGAAGAGGTCAAAATCAATACCAAAGGTCAAGTGCTCCATGGAGATAGATAAGCACCGTACTTTAGACGTAGTTAAAGGTTTTATGGAGACGAGTGAGGTTTGCTGAGGTCGCTGGGCACAGATTGGGTGGAAAGTTCTCCCAGCCAGCCAAATTGCTTGGAGGAGATCAGCTCTTTAATGAGAGCACTTGTGATTAGGGAAGGTCATGGAACATATTTCAGGGCCAAGTTGACTTTGATGTTGGGGATGCTATTCTTAACCTTTGAGAAAATTTTAAAGTTCCGTGCACGTAGTGTCAAAGTTAATAAAGAGACCATCCTTTATTTTCTTCTTTGGCGAAGATAAAAGTGAAATGATAGGAACCAATTTCTCTTTTCTTCGAAGCTTTTACATACTAATCATTATTGTAATAGCCTTCGGCTAGTTGGGTAGTCCTGGCTATACTTTTCTATAGTCGAATAAAATCAAATTAAATCAACCATTATTTCGGTTGCAATTTCTTTCCGATTCTTGAAAAAATATATATAAAATGTATGAATAATAGCAACGCTCTTCGCTCATTCAGTGATACACTGTACTCATTGGAGTGAAGAGACAGTTAGATAAACGACTAAATTCTAGTAGACAAATTGTGGTGCTCTTAGAGTTTTCATTAAATTGGAATTTTCGCTGGTTTGATGGAAAACAAATGAAATTCAAACATCGGTTCACATTTCTAGGCCAAAACAGTAGCCATTGGCTTTCTCATTCCAGCGTTACTTCACTTGATGGTGCTCAGCGGTATAAATGATTTTTTAGACGTTGCACTGGATATCATTTTCTTTCTTTCTTTCTTTCTTTCTTTCTTTCTTTCTTTCTTTCTTTCTTTCTTTCTTTCTTTCTTTCTTTCTTTCTTTCTTTCTTTCTTTCTTTCTTTCTTTCTTTCTTTCTTTCTTTCTTTCTTTTAAAAGCAAAAAAAAAAACTACTGAACAATGACAGGACAGAAACGGACGTACACATACAATTGTACGATTAGTTTGTCGAGCC